>NW_021604589.1:8070294-8085449 GCF_004785775.1 Grammomys surdaster | reverse complement strand
GAGAGAGAGAGAGAGAGAGAGAGAGAGAGAGAGAGAGAGAGAGAGAATCCTTCATTGAGGAAATGCCTCCCTGAGATCCTGTGGTAAGGCATTTTCTCAATTAGTGATCAAGGGTGGCAAGTCCCATTGTGGGTAGTGCCATCGTGCCATCCCGGGGCTGGTAGTCCTGGGTTCTTTAAGAAAGCAAGCTGAGCAAGCCAGGGGAAGCAAGCCAGTAAGTAGCATCCCCCTATGGCCTCTGTATCAGCTCCTGCTTCCTGACCTGCTTGAGTTCCAGTCCTGACTTACTGGGGTGATGAACCGTAATGTGGAAGTGTAAGCTTAATAAATCCTGTCCTCTCCAACTTGCTTTTTTGTCATGCTGTTCATGAAGGAATAGAAACCCTGAATAAGACAAATGGGCACCCAGGGACTGACCCAACTTGAGACTCATCCCATGGGCAGGTACAGATCCCTGACACTATTACCGATGCTATGTTGTGCTTGCAGACAGGAACCTAGCATGGCTGTCTTTTGAGAGGCTCTACCAGCAGCTGACTGAGACAGATGCAGACACTTTCAGCCAAACACTGGACTGAGATCTAGAACCCCTGTGGAAGAGTTAGGGGAAGGACTAAAGGAGCTGAAGGGGACAGACTCCATAGGAAGACCAACAGTATCAACCAAGCTGTGACCCTGGGAGTTCCCAGAGACTGAGCCACCAACCAAGGGAATACTCTGGCTGGACTTGGGCCACTAGCACATATGTAGCAGAGGGATGCCTTGTTTGACTTCAGTGGGAGAGGATGGGCCTAATCCTGTAGAGACTTCATGGCCCAGGGAAGTGGGATGCTGGAGACGGGGGAGGTGATGAGGAGGGGGAAGGAGGCAGAACTCTGTAAGTAGTGACAGGATTGGGCAACATTTGATGTTGTAAATAAAGCTAATCATATAAAAACAAAGCTGTGCTGGCTATAGAAGTCTGGTTTGGCTACTATGGTTTCTTAGAATCTGTAGCACATTTCTCCAGGCCTTTGTGGCTTTTAGAGCCTCCACTGAGAAGTCAGGTGTAGTTCTAATGGGTCTACCTTTATATGCTACTAGGTCTTTTTGTTATTGCACCATTTAATGTTATATCTTTTCTACCTGGTCAGTGTTTAGTATGTGGCAGAAGAGCTCTCTTTTCTGGTCCAATCTATTTGGTGTTCTGTATGGTTCTTGGACCTTTATATGCATCTCCTTTAGGTGGGGGAAGTCTTCTTCTATGATTTTGTTGAAAATATTTTCTGGGTCTTTGGATTGGGATTCTTCTCCTTCTATGCTTTCCCTGACCAGGATTTTCTCAGTTTTTTTTGTTTATTGTTTTTATTTCTACATTATTTATTTCAGGTCTTGTAGAGTTTTATTTATTTCCTTCACCTATTTAATTGTATTTTCCTGTGTATCTTTAAGGGATTTGTTGTTGTTGTTTCTTCTTTAAAGACCTTGCCCTGTTTGATTGTATTTTCCTGTGTTTCTTTAAGGGATTTATTCATTTACTCTTTAAAGACTTCTATCATTGTTATAAGATTGGATGTAAGGTCATGTTCCTGTGCTTCAGTTGTGTTAGGGTATCTTGCAGTAGTAGGGTAACTGTGCTCTGAAGTGGTGATATTTCCCTGGATTTTGTGAATTTTTGTTTTCTCAAGGGCCTTAAACCATCTGGATGGCATTGTCTCTGAATGTTCCTGTTGTAGTAATGGATAGGGAGGCAGGTAATCCTCTATGGTTCTTGTGTGGCAGGTCTCTGATGGGTATCCTTGTGCTGTATGGTTCTAGATATGTAGGTCTATATAATTCAGGATCCCCAGGTCTGTATGGTTCAGCAGCCTTAGGTTTGATGGTGGTGGGCCAAGAATTGGTGGGAGAACGGAGGTCTGCCTTGGCTAGGAGGCTGTTCAGAACAGCTGGGCATGTTTCAGAAGACTCAGTTAGCAGGCAAGATGGAAGCTAACCTACATGGTTCAGATGACAAAGGTCTGATGATGTTGAGCAGAGAGGTGGTTATAGGGTAGAGAACAGAGGTTCCTCTGGAATATCAGGCTGTTCATGGAAGCTTGGCTTGGCTCAGAGGAGTCAGACAGCAGGAAAGAAGGTTTGAGGAAGAGAAGCTCACCCATATGGTTCAGGATTCTCAGTTCTGGTGAGGATGGAAGGATAGGTGGATATGGGATGGAGAATGGAAGTCCCTGTAGAATAGCAGGCTGCTCAGGGCAGTTCTGCTTTCTCTAGAGCACTCAGCAACTAGGGAAGATGGGTGGGGGAATTCAAGCTGCCCTGTATGTGTCTGGATTTAGGGGTCTGATGGAGGTAGGAGGAGAGGTGGCAGGAGAATGGCTGACTATATTTTAAAGCTCTCTTTTCCATTTGAGTTTTGATAGTTAACACTATCCAAATAGTGGGTACTATCCAAATGCTGGGTGAAGAGTGGAGAAGTATTTAACATGTTTAAATACTGATTTGCAGTCAGATTTGGAGTCTACCCCTCCTTCCTTAAATCTACAAAACCTGAATCAACAAAATCTTAAAATCAAATGCAGTTTAGGCTCTTTTTGCTTTCTCATCAGTTGAACATATTGTGAATAACATTCTCAACTTCCTTGACCTCTAGTAAGATGTGTCTTCAGATACCTGTTTTGTAGAATGACAAACAAAACCATCCTTCCAACAACCTCTCCTTTAATTTCTTCTGATTTACCATGGGGGATTATTTCTCAGTGTGCACATTTAATGGATGAGAAGATGTATTTCATGGGAATTTGGACTTTTTTTTTGGCGTTTTGTAGGTATTAACCTACCCACTGATTCTTAAATATTGTGTGATCAGTTTTGGAAATATTTTAAAGTATGCAATTACTAGCTAATTGATAAGAAACAGACAAATCAAAATGATCCATTGAGTAGGGGTGACAAGGGGAATGGTTTGGAGAGACAAGGTTTCTGCCACATCTCCCACCATAATTAGAACTGTCTACAGGAAATCATGATATTTTGGGAACTGTCTGTCAAAAAAGGCTCAAAAAGAGCCGTCTGTATCCAGACAAACTCTTTCCTATACCACCATGCACCCCTCCCCCTGGGTATCAAGATGGTTTCTTCTGATTTTTCAGGTACATCCTGGTATTTATAGTAGCCCACCTCTCCACCCTGCATCCAGATAGGTGAGAGGCAGGGCTTTGTGAAGTCAGACTGGTTCACATTGGCTGGCACTGACCAGTCAGGGTGAAGGGCGTGGCCCTCCATTGTTCTGTGAGGTAGATCAGTAAGGTGCTCAGAGGTCTGGGTCAGACCTCTGCTGGGCTCTGATGATGGCGGGTGGCGAAGAGCAGCCTGTGGAGCCTAGCACTTCTAAAGATAACAACAAGAAATACAGCTGAGGTTTCATGCCAAGGGGCACGATGTGTAGACTGTGCCAAGGTGAGAGGACTACAGCTAAGTACTTTCTCTTCTTTTCTTGAGCAAGTTCCCTTCCCTAGGACACCTGGCCTGGCATGAGTTCCCTCCTCAACCCACACCTTTTCCTATTAATGTCCCTTTCACATGCTTGTCCTTTCTCTCAGCAATGACCTTCTGTCCTCTGCTATGCTTGTAGGTTCGTAAGATTCACTTCAGGTCCCGTCGTTCTCCCCATCGCCGCCATCGCCATAGGAGGTCCGGGAGAAGCAGAAAGAATATCAAAGATCGGATGAGAATCGTGGCCAAGCCTTTGGTACACCAGCATCCAGTGGTGGATCTTGAGATGACAAGAGGTAACAACCAGCCGCAGCCAGAGGAGAAGAATATGGCTGCTACCACCAAAGGCTCTGCTACCACCCTGGCGAGCCCTGGAGCTAAGCAAGATCCCAAGCCCCCTGGTTCACAGGAACCTTGTTGAATCTCTTCTGGCTTCAGACACTGAAGCAGTGTGCCACAAACTGCTCGTGGTACAAATAATAAAAGCACTCGTGTGTGAACAGATGTGTTGTCCTGTGGGTCTGTGGTGGGCTCTTGGGAGGAAGGGTGGATAGATGATAAGAGAGGGAAACTGGTTTCTACAGGTTTGGGAGCCTGACGTCCGGTCTACCTGTATGTAGGCTGATGCTGAAGGATCTGCACTGTTGGCATCAGCTCAGAAGATGAACTTGGTCCTCATACTTTTGCTTTATTTCATGGGGCAGGGTGTGGGGGTAGACGGGGCTGGTGATTCCATGCATATTTGGCAGGGGCAGAAGTTGGGGGAATGGTTTCTGTGTTCAGGTAAGAGAAACTACATGGTCTGAGGTGTGTGGACGGCAGTACTCAGGTCCTTCGTTGGACTCACTGGACTCCTACCTCCTCCCAGTGTTTGTTGTATCCTACATTGTGACATCGTTCACTTAAAGGCTTCAGTGTAGTCCATGGCATTAGCTTACGAAAAGATTTCAGTGGTAATCAGGGAATTTGAACTCACTACTCTAGTATGGTTTAATGTGGTTCAGTAATGTTTTTAGAGTTGAGCTTGTTCTGGAAGAATGTGGTCTGCCTTTAGTCTTGGCTACATGCAGTAAACATTGTCTTCCTGGCATTTTCATAATTGTCCATCTTCCCTACTGTGTTATTATTTATTTTAGTTTTTCCATAATTTTTCTCTCCTTGTATACAATACAATTCTGAAGTAGATTATATTCCTTCACACACATTTCCGTACTCAAATATGTGTTTGTAATTTATCAATGATAGTACAAGTAGTTAGACAAATGAGGAATCAAAAAAAGAAAATAATTATATTCAATTAGTAATCCCATCAGGAATGAAACAGGGCTGTCCACTATCTCCAATTCTTTTCAACAT
The DNA here is from genome assembly GCF_004785775.1 of Grammomys surdaster. Taxonomy (NCBI): domain Eukaryota; kingdom Metazoa; phylum Chordata; class Mammalia; order Rodentia; family Muridae; genus Grammomys; species Grammomys surdaster. Next base: position 8,080,622 of record NW_021604589.1, on the reverse strand, counting down.
AGTCCTGAATGCACTATTCATAACAATAAAGACTAAAAGTGATACAAATACAAAAAAATGTCAAATTATCCCTCTACAGATTACATGATATTATATATAAAAGATCAAATTCTACCAGAAAATGTCTTAAAATGATCAACACTTTCACCAAAGTGGCAGGTTAAAAATAGTCACGGTCATTAATAGTCTTTATATACATTAATACACACTAGTTGCGATCATAAAAATATCCTCTCATTTACAATAGCTTCAGAAAAACAATTCTAATGGAGGAGGTGAGTGTTCTTTACAATGAAAACTTGATCTCTTAAGAGATTGAGAGGGACAGTAGAAGATTAAAAGACATGTCATGTTTGTGGATTGATAGAATTAATATTCTAATAATGAGCATTATACCAAAATTAATCTTTAGAGTTGACTCAACCTCCATAAAAATTCCCAAGGCATTCACAGAAGTAGAAAATAATAAACCCTAGATAAGTAAGGCAATCCTGAGCTAAGAGACCACTGATGGAGTGATTACCATTCTATATTTCAAACCATTTAACAGGTAACAAAAGAGTCTTATATGTACAGAAACACTGAGCTCTAGAGAAAGTACACAGGTGTTATGGGAAACAGGAAGAAATTGGCAGAGAATTTGAACTGGGAAGTGGGGAGGGCAATACGGAGAGAAAGGAATGTAGTATATATTAAACAAGGCTAAAAATGTTGGGGAAAGCCATAGGGAAATATATTATGATATATATGCCATTTAGGGTTGTAATGCTCCTTGGAGGGTTATAGACTAAGAAGATAGCAAGTATATAATAAACCATCCCCTCAAGATCAAAGTTGTTGAAGGGTCTCCTAAAATAATATTTGGCTGCCTCCCAGAATGTGAAGATAAGATTCTATTTCTGAAGATACTATACACAGGTCTTACAGAAAGTGAATAGTAAATGACCTGTTAGCATCCTCCCTGAGCACTGGCTCTCACAGCACCTGAAAGTGCTGTCAAGATCCTAAGGTAGGAGAATCTTGGAAAGCTGTCGAGAAAGAAAACCAAGCAACAATCAAAACAAGCTCTGAAATCTATGAAGCAATGGCAAGCATAGCAAAATATATCCAAGGATTCAATAGTGGCACTTATGTCTTGGAGATAACCAGCAGGGATCTAATGGGCTACCTAGTAAAAGGAATTCATGCTTGGTACTGTACACTAGCTAATTACCAGTGTTTGGTAAGATCTTGGACCACAGAATAGAACCTCCTACTGTCAATTTCCTATGCCAGTATGCTTCCTAGCTACATTCTAAATATTTATTCTTATATCCACAGATAAGTGTAGCCCTTACCCCTCATCACAAAAGCTTCTCTTTGTAGCAGAGACTGTTACAGAAAGCCACAGCTGATGAAATCCATAGATCAACTTTGCTGCGGGGTTCCTAGACCCAAATAATACACCCTACAACACAACCCTTACCCTTAAAGCTCTGGGAACATTGCAAAAGGGGGCCAAAAAGATTTTCAGAGCCAGAGAACTAGGATGCCTGTTCCAATAGTATTGTCTTCTCTAGATGACAGGGAAGTTGCACTTATAAAATCTCAAAAATATGGTCACTTAAATAAGACCCACACAATGACAACACCAGGTGACATATCAGTTTCCATGGAGGAAATCTCACAAAGCCCCAAAATAGATGAAGAGCTATAGGCAATTAATGACTACTAAGAGAGGCAAAATTTGTCTTCCCCAAGATTATCCCTGGATAGGTCATCTGATTTCAAGTGATCATCCCTAAATACATATTAATGTGAACAACACCAAATAGACTCACCAGATAATACACACACACACACACACACACACACACACACACACACACACAATATATATAATTTATTAATGTATATATATATATATATATGTAACAGTAATTATAAGAGAAAGAAGCCATGGATTTGATGGATTGAAAGGACATATGAGGAGTTGGAGGGGAAAGAAGAGGGGAGAAAAATGTAGTAGTACTCTATGTAATTTTAAAAAAAAAGAAGATATAAGGAGAATATGTAATGTTAATTCCTTTTTTCTTTTATTCATTTGTATGTGTGTGTGTGTGTGTGTGTGTGTGTGTGTGTGTGTGTATAATGCATGTGTATGAATATGTCCACAGCACAAGTGTGGAAATAGAAGAGAATTTGTAGGAATTTGTTCTCTCTTAAGACTCTAGGATCTAGGCTTTGAATTAAGGTCATAGGTTTGGTGGTAGGCAGTATGATTCACTGAGCTGTCTCTCAACTCAATACTATGTTTCTTTGAATTCTTATTTTGTCACTTCACACATCTTAAGTATAATTTTGGCTAAGCAAGTGAAACAAAGTACAAATTAAAAATAAAAATATTTGATAGAAATCATTCTATATATTATTTAACTTAAATAAAACTTTTGCTTAAGTTAAATTACTTTCAAGAAGAAAATTTATTATTAAAATGTGTAATGTTTATTTTCAAAGCACAGGATAATATAGGGATTATAGATATATCAACTGTATGAATTATTAGACTAAACTATTATGTTTGCATATATTCTTAATTTTCTGTTATAAAAATATTTTCTTTGAGAATTTCATAAAATATATTTCAATCATATTAATACCCCCTCTAATTACTCCTAGATCCACTCCTATGTCTCTCTTCTATCGTCATGTCCTCTTTTTTCCCCTTATAATTCAATGAGTTTCATTAAAGCTACTCCATATACTAATTGGTTGTGGGACAATCTGCTGAAACATGGATGAAAACTCATCAGGGTTCATGTCCATAAAGGAAATTGATTCTTCTCTAAGAGCCATCAACAGCCACTAGTTCCTCTAACAGCCATCAACTGCCACTGGCTCCTCTGGTAGCACTGGGGGCATATGTGCCCTTCCCCCATCCATAATGGAATATTGACTGGCTTGTTCTTATGCAGGCAATCACAGCTACTTTAGTTCATGAGTGTAGTTCAGAAGACAGTTTCATTCCAGTCTTCCCCTACTTTTGTATCGTACAATCTTTACTCCCCTTATTCCATGGTATACCTTGAGTTTTGTTGGGAGAGGTGTGAGATGGATGTTTGAGTGATTGCTGAGCAATTCACCAATAGTTGTATTCTTTGACCACTTGTGAGTTTCTGTAATAACCATTACCCACTTCATGAAGAAGCTTCTCTGATAAGGTTTAAGAGGTGCAGGAATTCATGGGTATAAAGATATATATTTAGAAGGTAGTTAGATACTATCTACATTTTGCAAAATAATGGTAGTAGGTTCACCCCTAGTGCCTATGAACTCCCCAGCCATGGTTCCTTCCCTGATTCACAGTAAGAGGGATGTGTTTCTTCCTGTGGATCAGTCCTCAATTCAATCAGAAAGAATTTGGTTATCAACAGAACATTCATGTCACTATCGCACCCATAGTCATACCTTGTCATGCTAGTTATTTTTGTAGCTCATGTGGTTCAAAGATGGGTAAGACTGTGGGTGAGATTTCCCCTTCAGTAGCCTGACCTTTTGGCACTATAAACATGGAGGAAACTCATATGTGATTATCAGCTTAATTTATCCAAGACATGTGATCAAAGCATGTGGTATCCTTAGCAATAGATTCTTAAAATCACTTTCTGGTGTGTGTGTGTATATCACAATACATTTAGTAATATATATTGAGTAATTTATATATATATATTGATATATATTTAATCATATACATAATATTTTGTAATATATATATATGTGTATCATAATACATTTAGTAATATATATTGAGTAATTTATATATATTGATATATATTTAATTATATACATGATATTTTGTAATACACACATATATATATTGCTCAATAAAAGAAATTTGTAATGTGCTGTTTTTCTATTTTTCTAACTATCATTTACTGTAATTAACTTCATGATTCTACTTAAAATATGTTCTATTCAGGAGGGACATAAAACATTTCCTGCTTTGTGCTCAATTTGATTATACTATTATGTGAATTGTGAGAGTGTTTTTTTTTTTCATGGTTTGTCCCCAGTATTGAATATACTTTGTGCTTTTTAAGCATCTGTATTGAACTGTAAAAGACATATAAAAAGTACACATAAACTAATATTAATAGGATGTAATTAGACTTGACACACAGGCACATATGAAAACATCTCCAAAATGGAAATGACAAAAGGAGAATTCATAAGAATGTAACATTGGCCTAGGAGACAACTCAGTCTTAGAGCCTGCCACCAAAATGTATGACCTGAATTCAAATCACAGATCTAGAGTGTGAGGAAAGAACAATTTCCCACAAATCCTCTTCTGATTTTCACATTTGTGCTGTGGACATGCTGACACATATGCATTCCACACACACACACATGTACACAGACAAATGAGAGAGATAGAGGAGGGGAGGGGGAGATGGGAGAGGAGGGAGAGGGATAGAGAGAGATTATATTTTGATTCACACTGGGTGTACTAGGTCATATATGGGGTTAGGGAGATGACTGAATCTGTAAAGTACCTGCCACACAACTATGTGGACATGAATTCATTTTCTGAAAAATTATTTTAAAAAATAGCATAATGGCTTGTGCTTGTAACAACAGCTTATGGGTCAAGGGAGAAAGGAGGATCCTTGAAGTGTTTCAAGTATCCTAGCTGAGTCAACAGGCTTCAGGTTCAGTGAGAGATCCTATCTCAAAGAATGAAGGTGAAGAATGATGAAAGATACTCACCATTGATCATAGTCTTCCACATGCATAAACATATATGTGTACACTCCATACATACAAATAAAGATTGTTATATGCCTTTTCATGTTTATTGTACTATTCTATATTTCCAATAGCAATTCAATAGGGCTATAGCTTCTTGTAATTTTCACTAGCATTTTATAGTTAGGTTTATTATTTATTTACTTGGTTTTTCCTCATTTGTTTCTGTAAATCATGCTTGCAGATGTAAAATGATAGCTCAATGATGCCTTTGTTTACATTTATCTGAAAATTGTTGAATACTTTTAATGTCTGTATACTGATCCGTTTATATCTAGTCTCATTGGTGAACTCTCTGGTTCATTACCACTTCCCCATCTTTGCGTATACCATGCCCCAATTTGTCTGACACAAAATAAGGCTTAAATACACATGAACAGAAGCCACTGGTTTCTAGAAATTCATAAATATATTATTTTAAAATTAGTTTTAAAAATTCTTCCATTCCATGGTTGTTGTTGAAAGGGAAAAGAAACTAAATAGTTTCTATATTAAGGCAAATTTTCTTAAATAGTGTCTTGGGTACTTTTTTATAGGTGAATTCCTTTAAATAGAAATTTGAAAAAAATCTTAAAAATAAATGTGTATATTCTTGTTGCTCCAAATCTATTATTAGCCTCTGTTTTCTCTACTCCTTAGCCAATTAGAAAAAAATACAGCCATTATGCTTGATGATTAAGTCATTTCTGACTACTCACTAAGAATTGACACAACCACAAATATTCTTTCCATCCTAGCTTAAATAAGCCATGATTTGTAATTACTAGTACTTGACTAAACTAAATGACTTCTGCAACATTGGTTATACTATTATTGTACAAGTTTCTAAATAATACAAGCAAACATAGTTCTACATTTTTGTCACTACATATGTCAACATAAATTATAATAAATATTAGAATGAATTTTTGTGTTATCTCCTTTAGATTTCTCTCTGTCTCCTGAATGTTAAATTCATGTTATATTACATGTTTTAAATTTCTTATGGAGTCATGCAATACTATCTCTAGTTGTTGTGGTTGGAATGAGAAATGTCACTCATAGGCTCAGGTGTTTGAACATTTGGTGTTTCAGTTGGACTCACTATCGGGCAGGTTGCAGAACCTAGACAAAGGAAGTATATATCGTGGGACATAGCCTTTGAAATTTCATATCTTGCTCTACATCCAGTGTACTTTCCCTTTTAAGTCCTTGTGGTTAAAGATGTGAGGTCTCTAGGTTTCCCACTCTGTTTTTTGGCTGTCATGCTGTCTCCACTATCATAAACTCTGTTTAGAACTCATAATCTCTTAAGTCTCCCTTAAATCATCTTGGTTATGGAGTTTTATCATAGTAACAGAAAAGTAATGGATAGAAAAGTTGGTATCAGAAAGTAGACAGTTGCTATGATAAACCTGACTTTTAACATTGAATAATGGTGGAAGATTATAGAACTTTGGATTAGAAAGAGTTAAAAACTGAAAACAGAACTTAAAGGGCCATAGTAGTAGGAGTCTAGAGGCAGTAGTACTGACAGCAATGTGGACAGTGGAGGCCTATAGGCTAGGGGCTATATCTGTAATATTTTGACCAAGAATCTAGCTGTTGTCTTCTCATGTCCTGTGAAATTAACTGAGGTCATTTAAAAAAAAAACAGTGGCTTAATTTCTTTGGCAGAGATATCAAGACAGCTTAATATTGGATCTATTGCTCAGTTACTTTCAATTTTCCTTATTTGAGTATACAATAAAAAAGAACAAGTGGAGGAGAAAGAAGTAAAATTTGAAGAGAGAAAAAAAGGACTATGAAACTTAATGTTACTGCCAAGGTATATGTTGAATGAGGGACTGTAATTGTTACAAAGATTGGTAGCATCATGAAGAGGCCTGGTTTGTACTGCATCAATTAAAAAGGTGTGCAGAGTTCAAGACAACATCCAGCCAAACCTCCAAATTATGAAAGAGAGCCTAAGGCATTTTCTGCTCTTAGAAAGCAGTTGCTTCAACATACAAAAGCTGATGATAATGTGGTCGAAGTAAATCTGAGTACATACTAATGTGGCAGCTAAAAAAGATTTGGAAGTATAATACATACAAGAATGAGGAAGTCATAGGTTCTCCATGGTTTCAGAGAATGGCCTAGACCAGGCAACAAAACAGAGGAGTCCCTGAAAGAAAGAAATCAAGAAAAATAAGAGACTCTGGGAAATATCACATGAAGCTATGAAAGTGAAATCTGGGTTACTCAGAAATTCCTAAGAAGTTGAAAATGTCAGACGCCTAAAACATCTGTCAAGGAAAGCTGCATATAGGGAGTTCAACCAGTCTATGAGAGAGATGTAGATTGTAGGCAGCAAAGCTAGAGGGGTAGATCCCTTTAAAATTAGAGTCTTCGATATTAGACATGAAGCTACAAGCTTTGGAGTCTGACCCATAGGACTTTAGTATTACTTTGATCCAGTATTTCACCACCAACTTCCATTTATTTTACCCCCTTTTAACGGCAATGTGTATTCTGTGGCATTGTATGTTGAAAACATGTAATTCTTTTAATTCAGTGTGAGAGTGTGAACTGTGGTAGTTTGAATGAGAATTCATAGACTTAGAGTTTTGAACACTTGGTTGTCAGTTGATGCCACTGTTTAGGGAAGGTGATGCAGCTTTGTTGTAGAAAATATGTCACTGGGGACAGGCTTTGAAATTTCATAGCCTCACTCAACTTCCATTGTGCTCTCTCTGTTTAATGCTTCATGCTTCTGATTAAAGGTGAGATTTCTCAGCTTCCTGATGTAGCTATCTGCCACCATACTGCCACTGCCATTGTGGACTCTAAATTTGTAGGTCAAGAAATCTTAAATAAACTCGTTTTTTTTATAAGTTGCATTGGTCAAGGAGTTTTATCACAGCAGCAGCAACAGCAATAGCAACAACAACAAATTAAAACATTAGTCTCACTCTGACTCATATTTCGTTCCGACACTTATAACTAGAAAATCAAGTCTTTTCTTATTCTCACATAAGTTGCTATGATTTCTTCAAGTTCATAGTCTTTCTGTTCACATTAGATAAAACACACTCAAGTTTCCTCAAGTGCACTGATCATTTCTTTGTTTCTTTCACCCTGGGTAGAGCCTTTACTTTTTGAACTTATATAATTTCTAACTCATAATATCTTTTTGTTGAATTTTAGAACAAATTTGTAACTACTTGTTAAAATATTTGTGTAACAAGATTTAAAATGTTTGCAGTTATCTCCAGCCTATAATTAATCTCATGTTGGCTTCTGATAATGCTGCTTGTATCCAATATACCTCTAAGACAAGGGAGTGCAAGATTAAGTCACTACTGAGCTTCTTTTTTTGATTTTGTATTTGTTTTTTTTTTTATTTTGCTTTTGTGGGGTTTTTTTGAGACAGGGTTTCTCTTGTAGACCTGTCAGTCCTGGAACTTGATTTGTAGACAAGGCTGTCCTGGAACTCACATAGATCTATTTGCTTCTGCCTCCTGGGTGGTGGGATTAAAAGTGTGCTCTACCACTGCCCTGGCTGTACTATTCACCTTCTTTGATTAGAGGATATACAAACCAACAGGGTCACCTTGCTTGTAATGGGAGAGGAGCTTCCTTCTCGGTCTTGAGCAACCCAGGTAGGGGTTAGTGTAGAGCAGATTCACATGGCTTTATTTTGCTTGGTGGGAACACCAGCTCAGCTTCCACTTCAGCAGAGCTGGCATAAAGGAATGAAGGGAGAATGTGAAGCTACAAGTTAATTTTGTCTCCTAGCCATGATGCCTTCTTGAAGCAGGGGGATGTAGAAGTTCAGCTCACAGGAAGTCTCTGTTTGAATAGCTCAACCAAGAAGACTAGATTGAGGTATGACCAGGAATAAGGTGGTCATCATATCTGGTCCTTTCTGGCACTCTAATATCAACTGTATCCTTAATAGTGGTAAGAAATGTCTGTGTTGTAGAAAGAACACAATATATAAAACTCTGTTATAGGAACCTGAAATGAGATAATTAATAATAATGTGAGATCAAGACGGCCTATCTTTGGCCACATGTGTATATTTAGAAATCAAAAAGGGACATAAATAACAACGAACCAAAATCAATATTTGTGGAATGGGATATTAAACAACTATGGGTTTCCCTCAAAAGAAGATGAAAAGAAAACCTGCTAAAGGTGATGTGTGTGCACCCATGAAATACCTTGCACTGTTAGAAGCTGTAAACTAGAGAGAGCAGAACACAGCTTGTCACAGTATGTTGTACTACAGTTGACCACAAATATACAAGAACAAATATAAAGATTTAATTCAAGATATATTATGCAAGGCCACCTGATGGGATGACAAATAGTGTTAGTGAAAAGGAAAATAGAAAATAATTCTAACTACAGAATCTCATAAAATAAAAGGTAGTGTGACAGATTTCAATAATGCAAGCAAATGAACATATAACCTTCAACAGTGGGGAGTTCACTCCACTTCCTGTCAATAAATGACAATGATGGTAGAAAAAAAAAGGCATATATTTTAAATGCCTAATTTAAAAAAATAAGGCAATCTTAGATGCCAAATATAATAGATAAGGTGATGTTAATATGGGATGCATATTTTTTTGCTGTTGTTGTGAGTCAGGATTTGTCTTTATAGGACACATGATTTTTGCTATTACTATTTGTAGATAATCCTCATATCAATGTACTCATTATAGGGTTCTATTGCTTTGAGTAGTGGTTAAATATAATATCTAAAATACAATCAGAAGATAAAGGAAAATCAGTGTAAGCAAAAGTACAGAGTAGGGATTAAGTGAAGGAGTGTGTAATAGCAAACTTGAACAAAAATCCAGCACAGTCTAACTTAGTATAAGAAGAAGGGAGTAAGCTTAACAAATATATTTTGCAGAGGTTTAAGTAAAGCCTCCTGTTTTCAAATAGACTTTGTAGTTCTGGTATATTGACCCCCTCCCCACAGTATGAAAGTGACACTTTTTGATGAATAAGGCATGTCTAAGATTCTCAGACAGCCTGCTCTGGACTCCCTTCATCCTCAAAGAGGTCAGAGGTAGGGCTTTGTGAGGTCTCCCCCACTCCTTAGCTGTCATTGGCTAGGGAGGACTTGGCTGACCAATCAGGGTTGAGGGGTGTGGCCCACCATTGTTCTGACAGGGAGATAAGCAGGTGCTCAGCGCCCTGGGGCCAGTCCCTGGGAGAGCTCAACATTGGGCGGAGAGCCAAGAAAAGCCCCGAAACAGAGCTAAGGCTGTTGCAGCCTCGGCGTCTAAAACATCCAAGATGAGGAAGAAAAGGTCGACGATTCTCAGAAAGCATCAGCAGCGGTCTTCTTGTCGTAGAAGTCCAAGTAGGGTGAGTGGTCCTCAGCTAAGCTCATCCCTCCCTTCTTCAGCCATCCCTTCCCATAAGACTTTCTCGGGCCTGCTATAAACCTCTCATCACCCTCTGCCCCTTCTCAGGAATCTCCATCTCCATCTCCATCTCCATCTCCATCTCCATCTCCATCTCCATCTCCATCTCCATCTCCATCTCCATCTCCATCT
>NW_021604589.1:8064098-8070284 GCF_004785775.1 Grammomys surdaster | reverse complement strand
CATCTCCATCTCCATCTCCATCTCCATCTCCATCTCCATCTCCATCTATCTTTGTCACAAGCCAGTGCCCTGATGACACTTGTATATAGTTCTTTCAGTTGACGAAGAAGGGAGGACGATCTTTTTCGAGAAGAATGCGGAGAACAGCCAACAGATCTCACGAAGAACCAAGTGAGCCGATTGTGACACTGATCTTTCATCAGCAAATGGATAACAACACCTGCGTGTCAGCCCTGGAGTTAGTTCCACTATGCTCCTCCAGGGAGTTGGTTCATAATAGAGACGTGGCGATCAGTGAACCAATTCCCAATGAAGATGTGACCATCAGTGAGCTGGTTCACAGTGGCGACCAGGCCAGCGGTGAGCCGGTTCACAGTGGCGACCAGGCCAGCAGTGAGCCGGTTCACAGTGGCGACCAGGCCAGCAGTGAGCCTGTTCCTAATGGCGACATGGCCACTAGTGAGCCAGCTCGTAACGCAAACATGGCCAGCTCCTAGATCCCATGTAGGTCCAGAGACCTAAGAACATCAATGAAAGGGTCTGGGAGCTGAGCCACGGTTACCGTGTCAAGGCCATATTCACCACATACTAGTTTGTATGATGGTGACAATAAAATCAATCAGATGTGAAAATATATGCCAGTCTCAGTCTCTGATGGTGTAGAGGGAGAGGGATTAGGGGAGGGAAAACTGGAAAGATGATGAGAGGAAGCATGGGTTTCCAGAAGGTTGGGCGTGGGATGAACAACCCCTGATGGGCAGACACAGGAGGATCAGAACTGAGTTAGCACAAATGTCCCCCTGAAGCTTTATTTCACAGGGTAACAGGGAAAACCAAAGTATTCCTAAATGTCGAAGGCTAGGGCTGCTGCACGGTTTCAGGCTATTACATAGATATGAATGAGGTGTATCAACTTTAGGACCCCTACCTCCTTGTGGTCTTCCTACACTCCTCATTATGATCTCATGTAGCAAGACCCTCAGAAGGGCCAAAGACTTCACCCCATCAAAGGTGTCAGTGTCTAACAAAGACAGTAATCATGACTGGAACCTGAAAGGGCGCCACTGATTTAGCCTACCTCTTTCAAAATTGAGGGAAGAGAAGGACAGTGAGGAGTGGTCTGTCAACCAATGCTGGCCACAAAGCAGGTAGCAATGTCAACAGAGTATTTTAAAACAACTCTGCCTTTCCAGATAGCTTTACTCTGTATTTTCTAACACCTTTTTAATCCCTTCAGGAGGCATCCTGAAACCAATTTGTCAAAGAGTAAGGTGGGGCTGGAGAAGTGACTCAATTGATTCCTCACAAGCATGGGGAACCTGAGTTTGATCCCCAGAACTTACAGGTAAAAAATAAACCCTCATGAGCTTGACATGGTGACATAGACATTTACTCTTAGCACTCATGAAGCAGAGACAGGCAGATCACTATGAGAATACATAGTGAGACCATGTTTCAAAAAATAAAGTTTAGAAATCTCTCTGTCTCCCTCTGTCTCTCACTGTCTCTCGCTGTCTCTGTCTGTCTCTCTGTCTGTCTCTCTGTCTCTGTCTCTGTTTCTCTCTCTGTCTCTCTCTGTCTCTCTCTCTCTGTCTGTCTCTCTCTCTCTCTCTCTCTCTCTCTCTCTCTCTCTCTCTCTCTGTGTGTGTGTGTGTGTCAGAGGACAACTGTAGATTCTGAGTTGCTACCTACTGTAAAAATCACACAATCAAAAGAACAAAAACAACAAAAGAAACCACCACCAAAGACTCTCACTAGCCTGGGACATATCAATAGAGTAGGTAGGCTAGGTGTCCAATAAGGGTCAAGGATACACACTTCTCTGTATCCTCAGTGCAGTAAATAAAAGTTTTCAAAATCACACACAGATTTTTAAACTTAATTTTTGAAACACGATCTCACTGTGTATTCTCTTGGTGATCTGCCTGTCTCTGCTTCATGAGTGCTGAGAGTAAATGTCTGTGCGACCTTGCCAAGCTGATGAGGGTTTATTCTTTCCCTGTGAGTTCTGGGAATCAAACTCAGGTCCCCCATGCTTGTATATACACCTATCCTTCATGCATTCATCCATACTCACAAGAACGCATGCATACACACACACATAAACAATAAAATGCAAATATATTAAATGTGTACATTTTGATGCCTTTGCATATGCACACACCTATGTAGTCTTCACTATGAGGATGAATATACCCACAGCTAACTACAGTTTTCTTAGTTTAGAGTCTCCCTTTTGTGTTGCTGTTGTGAAATGGTAAACTTTGGACACTTCATAAAGCAGAGGTTCATGTGGCATTGGGTTTGGGAAAAAATAAGTTGAGGTTGGGTAGCTCCATTTTGTAGCCTTCTACTAAGGATCTTCAAATGTTTTAATTTTATCTATTCTTTGAGAATTTAATATGCAAACAATATATTTTAAACATATCCACTGCTATACATCCTAACATTTCTTAGACATTTCTGTGGTTCCCTCTCAACTCGGCAACCTCTTTATTTATACCCTGTGTGATCAGTACTCTCAATATGTCCATGAGTGTAAGGCTAAGCACCAGATTGTGGGCAACCTTCCAGAGAAGAAAACTGGCCCTCCTTTCTTCTATAACTATCAACAGTCAATACCTTCCAGCTACAGACTGCGTTTCAGGATCCCCTCTTGTCTGCATGCTAGAATGCTAACTGGATGATCTCTTGCCAGTCTTGTAAAGGCAAACACAAATGCTGTGAGCTCATGACTGCAGTGGTCTTGCCAAATCCAGAAGAAACTACTGTGTTCTGGTCCTCCACAATGTTCAGTTCTCACAGTCTTTCTGCCTCCTCCTAATCTTCCCTGAGCATTAAGTGTAGGGAAGTGATATAGATGTTCCATTTGTGGATAAGCACTCCACTGTCATCTATGCTCTGTGTTTTTAGTAGCTGTGAGTCTCGGTGTTGTTGACTGCTGTCCATTCATTGCAGGAAGCTTCTCTACTGAGGGGTGAAAGCTGCACCAATATATGGAAATAAAGTTGAGCATTTTACTTACTTTTCTTACCTTCATTTGTGTGTCTGTGTTTCTGTATATATTCGTGTACGTGGTCCCATGAAGGTCTTGGTTGTTGATACTTTCCTATCATCAGAGTCCCAGGAATTGAACTTAGATTGTTAGGCTTTACAGCAAGTGGCTCTATCCATAGACTCGTTCCACTTGATTTAGATACTTAGAGGGGAGACTGAAACAAGGTTAGTTTACCACGATAACTGTAGTAAGGCATAAGACCTCCTTTTGAGCAAGTGACATTCCCAGCCATTAGTTCTGTGCCAGGTTTATAGTGACCATTAGGATTTCTTTCTTGTGGAGTGGCCTTAACTACTATCAGAAAACTGTATGCAAGGACACTGGGGGGAAAATGTCATCCAAAGCTGACAATTAAAGCTAACTAGAAAATATTAAAGCGTGCTTTACCCAGCTGTGAATAGTGTAAAAGCTCCAATAATGACCAGGTGGGTAGATATGCCCAGCGTCACAACAACAGCAGGTAAGTTAGAGGCCTTTACAGTGTAATAGCACATGTAAGGGAATTACATGATGAACATGGGGTCAAGATTGGGGGTTGGGGAAAATCACAAGTCTAGAGGCTCAAGAAACTATGGATGTGTCAGTATTGGACTGTTAGAAAGCTTCACTACCAAGACAACATCAGATGCAAAGTTGAACTTTGGTGTCTTTGTGCTCATCACCACCCTTCTGAAGAGCATTCCCTGTATCTTTAAGCAGGTTCTATTTTGTACTGAACCTAAGTGTTCAAGGAGGACAAACCACACTCAGATGTGCCCACAAGCAAATTCCTCAAATGAGGTTTTCATCTCAGATGACTCTAGGCGCTTACAAGCTGACCATTAAAACTAACTAGAAAATGTTAAAGTATGCTCCCATGTTTGTCTGCTCTCTTAGCTCCATTTTCTCAACTGTTGTAGCATCGTCATTCTTTCCTCCTGTATTCTTGGCATTTTTCTTTTATACTTGTTGATCCTCCTGAGCATGACAGCACAAATCTTTGATCCCTGCACTTGTAAAGCAGATATGAGTCTCTGTGGGTTCAAGGCTAGCCTGGTCTACACAGCGAGTTCCAGAATATCCATAACTGCACAGTGAGACCCTGTTTCAAAAATAAACAAAAAATTATTCCCAAGGATTATTTCCTGTATTGTATTATCTATTACATACATGTTCCGATATTCAACCAGTGATAACATGTTGAGTGCAAATAAAACTGGATAAACTATGCTACTTTCCTGAGTGCTCTCATTTTGTCACCTTATAGGTCAACTAATTTATCAACTCATTGAAGCAATGTATGAATGATACGAGGAGAAAATCGAAAATATCTATACTTTACTTGAATTTTTGAAAATTTTATGTATTTGTTTTTATTGCCTATATGAATGTCTATGAAATATGTGTGTGTGTTATAGTAATAGAGGCTAGGAGAGGCTGTCAGATCCCTTGGTACTGGAGTTAGAGATGTTCGTGAGCTACCGTTTGGGTCCTCTGGAGGAGCAGCCAGGGCTCTTCTACACTAAGTTATCTCTGTAGCCACATTTAGATTTTTTTCACCAAATGTCTTTGATGAAGTGGAAGTATATGTTTTTGCTAAATATGTGTCCTTTATATTTTCATTATACAAAATAACATGACAGTGTTATATCAACTGTATGGGTTCATATTTTGCTAAGTTGCTTGTTCTGTATTTATTTTAGTTTTCTTCTTTCAACAGGTTTTTTGGGTTCATTTTCTTCTAAGAGTGTAGTCCTTAGGAAGGAACTAGAGACATGATCCCTGAAAGTACTGGATATGCCTTTGATCACAGGACTCAGGAGGCAGAGGCAGGCAGATATCTGAGTTGGAGGCCAGCCTGGTCTATAGGTGAGCTTGAGGACATCAGCAATTTAGTTTTCTCAGCATTATTTGTTGAAGATGCAGTCTCTTCTCCAGTGGGTGTTTGTCAAATATCAGATGGCTACACTTACATGCACTTATATTTGGGTGTTGCACTTTGTCTTTTTGATCTTCCCTGTTTATTTCTGTGCCACCACCCAGGTGTTTTTGGTAATATACATCTTTAAAGTAGCTTGACTATAGAAGTGTGCCTCCCCAAGAGTCATAGCCTAGTTAATACTAACCCTGGTATTTGGCATAGGAACCCTACATTTTTCTTATTGATCCAAGAGACTTCAATGACAAGGCACACTGTTGACATTGCTCTTGCTTGCTTCTCAGAACTAGAAATAAGACCCTATTCCTAAGGACAATATAAATGCTAGACATAGGCCTTGGGGAAGTTGGTCTGGGACTCTTCTGGAAGCCTCATCTAAGAGGATTGGCTTTCTCTCTCATAGTTCTTCAAATGTTTTGTAAGCTGTCAAGGGAGGTAAGCAATCAACCGTCATACCCAGCTGTAAAACCAGTGAACCACAGCAATGATGAGCATGGCAGGATCTACTCAGGGGTGTGATAACAGGACTTGTCTTAGAAGTGCCCAACAGTAGTCTAATTGGAATTAAGGGTTGCTTGTAGAAAGGAATTTGTGTCTCACTCTGAAAAGACAAATAGTCAAAAATAAACCACGATACATTCTATGACCTGGGACGAGAACAGAACGTTTTAAAAAGAAAAGAAAATGGCTGAGATACATCTCTATATCACTCCTTAGCATGTGCCTAAAGGACTCCACATGCTTCTCCTCAGAAATCTCTGCTGAGAGTTACTCAAGTTGTATGTGAAACTAGCTGTTTTTAAGCTTTCATTTTTGCTTTATGTATAGGATTCTACTCTATTCATGTAAATCCTATTCATCATTCACACATTTATTCCTCTACTGTCTTTTGTTTAACACGTCCATAGACTTATAGAGTCTTTTGTTTAACATGTCCATAGACTTATAGAGTCTTTAGCCAATCTGTTTTTCCATCATCCACCCTTCTCCTGCTGAAATTCTCTTCCTACCAGGTCTCCTTCCTTCTTTTCGACTTTGTACTTTTGTGTGAACAACTAAGTCTAATTAAGAGCTTCTTGGTCATTTATGGTTGTGGGTGGGGAGCAAGGCCAATTCTTTAGGTACCCCACCGAAGAAAAGAACATCCTCTTCCCCTCAAATCCTTAACTGACAGTATTTCCTCAGGGAGGGGTTGAGAAAACTGTTAACT
>NW_021604589.1:8054285-8064088 GCF_004785775.1 Grammomys surdaster | reverse complement strand
TATTTCCTCAGGGAGGGGTTGAGAAAACTGTTAACTGACAGTATTTCGGCAGGGAGGCTCTTAACCTCTTGGGCGTCTACTCATTAACAGTTAACTGCCAATTGACACCCCCTCTCAGGAAGGAGGGGTGGGTCTTCATTGGCCTCACTCTCATCCATGAGAAAATGTTGGAGGTTCAATTTTCTGAGTGGAAAGAGGGGTGGGTCTACATTGGTCTCTCTCATCCATGACAACATGTTGGAGGTTCAATTTTCTGAAGTGCTGTGCTAATATCTACAGCAGCAGTGTGTTCTTCAGTGAGTGGGCTATTCCTTGCCAGAAAGAACTCCTTAATTGTACATTACCCCATCCTCTTACACCTTTTCCTCCACCACTTTCTCAATGTTCCTTGAATTTTGCAGCAGTGGCAGCAGATAGAGCTGTCTCTTTTTTATCCTTTAGGACAAGTGTCATTCATTATATATATCCAGCGCCAATCAAGAACCAAAATCCTTCCTTCCTCACCCTTGAGATGGGATTATGGGATTCAAAACATATGGCATTACACTCACTTCCACGATTTGTTAAAAGACACAATATTATTGTTTTCCAGAAGTGCACCAATGTTATACTCACACACATACAGATACAGACACACACAAACACAAAAACATACAGTTGTGCACAAGCACACACACACACATATGGAGAGAGAGAGAGAGAGAGAGAGAGAGAGAGAGAGAGAGAGAGAGAGAGAGAGATTTAGTCAGATAGGTAGATTGGAAGATAATGTAGAAAAAGATCATATTATAATGGATGTCCAGTGATGATACAAAAGTAGATAGATACATGCTTAATTCCATTGTCAATTGCTAGGAACGAAAGTCTTAGAGTGAATTTGCAAAAGATGTTTCATAGAACTGTCCTCTAACATAATTTTAGTGGCTAAAATGTTACAATACAGGGGCAGACACAAATAACACTTTATTGATCTGAAGGCAGTCAGAACATTCCATTTGACAGCTTGGATTTGCTTCCACAGATATCTTTTGGAGGTTACAAATGTATTAAAACTTAAAATTGCTGGGTAAGTTTTTCTTTTCATTGTTTGGTACTATTGTTTGGAGTTAGAGTAAGAACTCTAGGACTGAGCTATATTTCCTATACCTTTGACACAGTTTCATGTTGATTCAGGGTCATTTTAAGTTTTCCACATAGCTATTGATCTTTTGATGATCCTCCAGAGTAGCTGAGATTATAAGCATAACACTTTATGCCAAACACCTGTGTTAAGAGGTTTTCTGTGAATATCAGTTATCATTTCTCGGTGACAAATGCATAAGGATTCAGTAGTTAGGTAATATGATAATACTATTTTAGCTGTTTTATTACTGATTTTTTTATTCTTCAGCATTTAATTGTATTTTATCAGTTTGTTGTATTTCTACTTATTGTCATTACATTATTATTATCATTAATATTATATTTATTTATAATCAAGATGTTGCCACCTTCCAATCCTCCCTCCCACAGTTCTTCGTCTCATTCCTCCTCCCCTTTGTCTCTGAGAGGATGCTTTCCCACCAGCAGGCCTTCCCTTCCCTGGAGCCTCAAGTCTCTGGAGGATTAGGCACATCTCCTACTGAGACAGTTCATCAGTGTGTTCCTCTTTCTCTACATCCTCTCCAACATGTGATGTCACCTGAGTTTTGATCTTAGCCATTCTGATTGGTGTAAGACAGAATCTCAGGGTCATTTTGATTTGCATTTCCCTGATCACTAAAGACTTTGAACATTTAAGTGCTTCTTAGCCATTTGAGATTCCCCAGCTTGGAATTCTTTGTTTAGCTCTGTACCCTAACTTTTAATTGTGTTTTTTTAGAAGTTAGCTTCCTAAGTTGTTTATATATTTTGGACATTAGTCCTGTATCAGATGAGGGTTTAGTGAAGATTTTTTTCTAATTTGTAGGTTGCCAATTTGTCCTATTGACTCTGTCTTTTGCCTTAAAGAAGCTTTTCAGTTTTGTGAGGTCCCATTTATCAATTGTTGATCTTAGAGCCTGAGCCATTGGAGTTCTGTTTAGGAAATTCCACCTTTCCCATACCAATGAGTTCAAGGCTCTGCCTCACTTTCTCTTCTATTCTATTCAGTGTTCCTAATTTTATTTTGAGGTCCTTGATCCACTTGGACTTGAGCTTTGTGCTAGGTCATAAATATGGATCTGTTTTTACTTCTCTACATACAGACCACCATTTCGAACAACACCATATATTGAAAATGCCTTCTTTATCCCATTGTATGTTTTTGGCTTCTTTGTCAAAGATCAAGTATTGTTAAGTGTGTGGGCTTATTTCTGGGTCTTCAATTCTATTCCATTAATTGACCTGTCTGTCTCTGTACTAATACCATGCATTAAAATAATCACTATTGCTCTGTAGTAAAAGTTGAGTCCAGGGATGGAGATTCTGATTCCCCCGGAATTTCTTTTATTGTTGAAAACTGTTTTTGCTAACCTCTGTTTTTCGTTATTCCAAATGAAGGTGAGAATTGCTCTTTCTATCTCTGTGAATTGTTGAGTTGGAATTTTGATGGGGATTGCATTAAATCTGTAGATTGCTTTTGGTAAAATGGCCACTTTTACTATGTTAATTCTACTGACCCATGAGCATGGGAGATCTTTCCATCTTTTGAAGACATAGTACATTATCATATCAACTTGTCATTGTCCCTCTGTCCTAGTTATTTTTCTATAGTTGTGAAGAGATAACATGACCAATGCAGCTTATAAAGACAAGGATTTAATTGGGAATTAATGGTTTCAATGCTTTAGAAGATCCATGAGCATAGTTGCAGGGTCCATGGCAGCAGGAAAACATTACATGTCCTATGTACTTGCAAGCATTCAAAACATACCTGGCATATCTTAGATATGAAATAAATAATTTTAAATAAAATATAGTCTAATCTAGACATTAGAAATCATGGCTTGAAAAAACAAATAAGGATCTGTAGCAAGTAAGCTTACTCTTATGTAATCAAGGGAGACCTGTTATATAATACTGTTACTGCAGGCAATTGATTTAAGAACATATATCTTGGAAAATCTGGAGCCAAGCTGTCTTCAAGGATAAATGAAACTGGGGATATAGTAAATCATGTGAGTAGGGGTATCTTGATTCTTATCAGTTATTTTGAACTACTTTGAGTCTGCTCCTTCCCCTTCCCTCATTCTGTTTCTTTTTATTCACTTCTCCTCTTTCCAAGATAACCCAATTTATTGAATTGCCTCAATATGTGTTGCTGGACATGACAGTCTGAGTGGAGAAGAATGCCAGAAAGACCTCCTGTAACTTGTTGATTTATGGTCAGTCTGCCTCACTTTCTGTCACTTTCTGATTTAACATCAAAAGAATGGATTCTGAATGTGATAATGTCAGGCAAACAAATCTACTGCTGTCATTGACTTTGTAGCATTTTTTCTGTCCATTAAAATACTTTTGTATTGCTTATATCATATGTTTCCTATGGTTTCTTTTATCACATGTGATTTTGTATTCTAATACACAACAATTCTAAAGGGGAACCAGATGTCTATGTACTTCCCAGTTCAGGATTTTCAGGCACAAAAGAAGAGAGAATTTCGAGCTCTGTTAGGTTCTGGTGAAACTGACAACCCATCAGAGGTGATAATCAAAGATATTTAAGCAGAGCTTGCACTTACCAGGAGGAACCTAAGTGCTCAATCATATTTAAATGTGTCTTTAATGGACATGTATTTTTAAAGTTTATTTAATGTATTCTTTTATCAGAGCTCAATTTGAATATATTGAGGCAAGTAATATTTTAAAATAGTTTTTCTTTATGAAGTATATACATTTAGAAAAAACAAAAAGTTTCTTAAAAAGATAGTTTAAAATATAGTGAACATTAAACTTTAGTTTTTATTGTTTAGGCTTTTAGGAAATCATTGACAGGAAGAGAAAGAAAGAAAGAAAGGAAAGAAAGAAAGAAAGAAAGAAAGAAAGAAAGAAAGAAAGAGAGAGAGAGACAGAGAGAGAGACAGAGAGAGAGACAGAGAGAGAGAGAGAGAGAGAGAGAGAGAGAAGAAAAGAAGAGGCTAAAGTAATCAAAAGCAGTAAGTGACTAGTTTTATGACTTAGTAAAGCACTTACTTAGTTTGATGCTAGTTGATGCCTATAATTCCATCTCAGAAGGTCAAGGCAGATCAGAAGTTTAAGGTCATCCTCAGCTACATAGAGAATTGAAGGCCAGCCACCTTCATGAGTCTATGTCTCAAAAAAGAAAAAAAATACACTAGAAGGGAAGGGGTGTGTTTCCTAAACACCATTAAAGTATTCTTGCATGAGATGCTTATGTTCTGCGTTTAGCTTGATGGAAGTGAAAATATTTTATCCCTAAATTTAGACAGGACTATCACAAGTATAGGTAGCTTATCTTAGTCTGCATTACCTGTATGATTTGATCTAAACTAGTGTAAAAATGGCAAATTTTCAAAATTAAAAGTAACAAAAAACAACATTCATGAAAGTCTTGGTGGCCTCAACTAACAGAAATAGATAGGATATTTCATAATGTCATTCTGGGCCTACTGCTAAAGTCTTTTTTGCTCACTTTGAAAGGTGGCTTTGCTATCAGCATTTTGTGATCAAACAGCAGAACTGAACGGGAAGTGCAAACCTTGAAGAACAGTTCTCTTGATGGAAAGAAGCATTAGGATTTGAACCACAAACCTACAGGGCATTAAAAATGTGCTCTGTGCAGAGACCTAGCTTCTTTCTCATTGACCTCTAATGATACTTGTTGGAATTCTTTTCACCTCACATTTCATGTCTCCCTCTGTCCTTCTTTCTTGAAATTTCAGCTGTCCTATGCATTACCATGCTTGTGTTAGCATTTTCTGTTCACTAGCTCCTTCTGGTGCTCCAAATTCATGCGTTAACTTGTTTTCGGAAAACTCCACCTCAAGTCCTATAAGCACATTCAACTCACAATGATGCCATTTGACTTAGCATTGTCCAATCTCTTTTCTTACCTGAGCTATGCTTGAATTTCTTCTCTTTGCTCATGATTTCATTATTTGTTCTAGTATACAGGAATATTTTTCCTAAAACAGAATTATGACCATGGTGTTTCTTTATCAATTTCTTCAGAAAGACATTCATATTCAGGATGAAGTTCAAATATCACAGTGTGGCTTAGAAGTTTCTCTTTTCCTTTCTTTTCCCTCTGGTCATGTGGTGACCTAATGCCATTTAGCTTCCTCACAGTTATTTATATAGCTCATACTTCCATATTCTCTAAGACAAGTCCTTGAGTATTCTCCTCCCCTTTAATCATCTGTGAAGAACTGCTCATTCACTGAATATTTCTGAGCTATACCTGCTTGCCAGGTACATATGTGTTTGTCAGTAGTTTATGAGGTTGTGCTGAGTGGACTGCATGCCAGAATGAAGAATATACAGGGATGGGTCCTGCTTTCCTCTTCCTGGGTAAAGGAGAATGGCTGATGTGGAGAGAGGGAAAGCTTACTGTTTATGTGTTTGTTTTATAGATATAATCCAAATAAAATTTATCATTTTAAAGTACAAAATTTGTCAGGGTAGTAGAGTATCTGAATTCTAGAACCAAGAAGGCCAAGGTAGGAGAATCTGTGGTTTAAGTCCAGGAGAGCAGCACCACAAGCAGTCTGAAAAACAAACACAAACAATCAAGAACGCTCAAGCATCCAAAAATAAAGAATTACAAGAGCAAAAGTAAAGTGCATATTAAAGTTTTAAAATATATTAATAAAGCTGTTATTTATAGCCACGTAATATTTCATATGTATACATTTATAACTGCCAATAAATTTTCCCTTTGGGCTGATTACTACCAATAATAATGCAATCTATATTTTACAGAAAAATAAGCACAGAATTGACATGTAAAATGCAATTTGGGTTCATCAAATATTATTTTACTTTCTTTTGAACTCATTTTTCCCTTAAAGAAAACTGCTCTAAAATCAATACTATAAAGATGAAGGATTAAAAATATTCTACTTTTCCAAAAGGCTTAAATTGATTATCTGATGTTTTCAAGGGTCTTGCTTAGGCAGAGAAGCCAGGACTTTTTTTTAATTAATTAATTTTTTCTCAAATCGTAATTCATTCACACAGGGGTTATAAACACAGAAAGGCAGGATGTGGGGAAGGGGATGACACTGGAGTGTGGGTGTTCGGGGGGAATACAGGTATCTTTCAGAACCAGGTATCGGCTGGGTGAAGGTTCAGGGGACAGGTCACTATGACTCTGCCTATGATTCACTTGTCCTTATCTAAGTTGGTATTGTGTGCCAAGGCTACCTATTTACAAGGTCTATGACTACTCGGGCTGGTAAATTTCCACAAAACCTGCCTGTTTACAATAGCTCATAGCCATCTGTTTCAATGTTTTTCCACAGAGACCCAAGACTTGGTGTTAGTATACATGTATGACAGGCCTATTGCTGATTTTAGGGCTATGGCTGATTTTAGGCAGAAGCCAAGACTTAATGAAAAGTCACTGAGACAGGTCTCATTTATTTTACAAGGCCAGTACTGTAGGTCAATGGTTACCGTTGGGTGGAGGCAAATGACTTTGAAAGAACTCATTAGATGTCACTCAGAGATTATTAATTTCCTGAAACATGTACCTTTGGCCTGGAGATTTACAAACCTTAGGGTGTGCTAGACTTTTTCTTTGAACTCTGTATCTAGGCATTCAGAGGAATGGCTCACTCCTGTGCTACAACCTTGAAAACTTAGCCTGAGTTATCAGTCATCTTGGATTGCGTCTAGTGTTTTGTTTTCTTTCTTCTATATGTGATCCTACTCAGAATCTTCAGTGATTTTAGAGTTTCAAAGATGATGAGAAAAAAAGCAATAAAGGGCTTCATACTACATTAGTATTCTGGTATATTTAGGGATTGCTAGACTGCTTAAGTCTAAGAATATGAATGCTACAAAAGCCATTTACCACTTGCTGAGAAATAAGACACTCAGTGTGGGAAGATGAGGTTATGCTAGGTAACATTACTTGGCAGCAATATCATTTAGTAGGATATTGACACCAGCCTTGCTACTAGCTCTGGTAAATCACCTACTCATACATCTTTTCTAGTTTCCTTCAACTTGTTCATAGGTATATATTTATTATGCTGGCTTAAAGTTCCACAGTTTCACATAGTTTACATTTATTAATTTCATCACCTCAAGAAATTTTAGCAAATTCATAGAGACAGAAAATACATTGGTAGTTCCATTATGACTGTGAAATGGGATATGACTAGTATATTTAGTGTGTATGAATTTGAGGCTTAGAAGCTGAAAAGAATTTTAGAGATTAATGATGATAATGGTTGCAGATTATTGTGAATGTACCTAATGCCACTGAACCATAGTACACTTAAAGGTGATTAAGATGGCGAATTCTATATTATGTGTATTTTCTTGCAATTAAAGGTGATTTTAAAATTATGCTGCCAGTCTTAAAGCTGTTAAAGCTATTATGTTAAAATAACCTGTTCAGCAAGGAAGAGTGTCAGTTTTATGCTGTTTGTTACTATTTCTCCTTTGAAGCTTTAAAAGCACAAATTCCACAAGAATGAGATAGGTACTTTTCCGAAGGTGTAATTCTACTTGCATCCAAAGTGAATGTAAAATTTTTCCTTTGATGAGAGAATTAAAATATTTTTTGAATATTCATATCTCTTGTAGACATACCTAGACATTTATTTTCATAGGCTCTATGAGTTACAGATTCATTGATCAGCTAAAAATAAGTTCTGCACAATGTGCTGTGACATAGTTGTTCCTGATGACACAGTTTATCACTGGTAAGCCCTTGATGATTTAACAAATCAGTTAGAATTGGGATACTTCCACTAAAACATGATGAATTTTATCATATTTCCTTCTAGTGCTCCATTTCAAAGACCAATGGTGGTTTTCCGGTTATTTGGGGTATTCTGTCTTCTAAGTTTGTATTTTGTAAGCTTAGTATAGACTTCCCTTAACATTCACAGTGAGGCACCAGAAAAAAAAAAGTTTGTTACTATGCTTCCTACTCTTTCCTTAGACAACTGGTTCTCAAACTTTAGCATACATAATAAGGAAACATGATAAAATGCATCATGTTTTAGTGGAGAGGTGACCAGAATTCTAATTCAGATTACTTTAATTCAGAATGGGGAGAAGTTCTAAGAGAGAGAGAGAGAGAGAGAGAGAGAGAGAGAGTGAGAGAGAGAGAGAGATTTCTATTGAAAGATAAAGTGATACTTACATTAGGAACAAATTACATATTATAGTTGGTTAATTGAAAAAATACTAGTCCTTACCTCTCATCAAGGAAAGTTCTCTTTTCAACAGATAGAGACTAGCACAGAAAAACACAGTCAATCAAAATGAATATTTGTGAAGCCTAGCTCGAACAGACAGATGTAAAAACAGATAGATCTATAAAACAAGTCCTGCATCTAAACTATTATGTAAGAGGGAACATTAAGGTTGTAAGAGTCAGAGGTATAGGAAGTTTTCTGTGAGATTTGTCTCCTAGTAATGTCAGAAGCTACACCAATAAAGTTTCAACATTATGACTGGCTACCTAAACATGAACTGAAAAAGGACAGTGCTAGACATACTTAGTGGACAGGGGAAGTCCAGAAGGCCTTAACCCTACAAAAAGAAACAATGGCAGCTATTGAATGTTGAGAGTGGGAGAAATTGTCTTCCCCAGGGAATAGTACACCAATTGGCTTTGCAATATCAAATAGTCAGACCTGAGAACATACATATAAGTAATATTATACAGATTGAGTATGGAGAGAAAAGAAATAACAGGACCAGCTAATGCAGTTTTCAGTTGTTATCAATGGTTCTTGCTTGGGTATACTGATGGTACATACCTCAGTTCTGAAATAGAGTTGAAAAGATTCAGTTAGTCCTTTGGTAGGGGTCTATCCTACAGAATATATCCAAGCCTCACATATGTTCTTTCTTTCTCGTACTCTCAATATAAAGTTAGAGCAATTCAAAATAATCTTTTCAGTGTTTTTCCACTGTAGATAAATGGACCTCGTTGCCTACTATTCCCCCAGAATTTCTCACTTTGTCCTTTTGCTATAGTATATGTCTTGGTAAATTTTGTTCATAAATGTAAATCTCTTGTGAGAGACTCAAGCTCCTCAAGACCAGGTCATCCAAGTTAATCAGCATCTAGACTAGCATTGAATACACAAGAAAGTCAATTATTCTGGAAAAGCAGGGGATGCATACAGCCTAAAGATAAACATTATGGCTCTGCATCTTAGAGAAACCCCAATGAGGTACTGTTTTATCATTTAAAACAATTTTAAAATTATTGAGGTCATGTGGTAGAAATATTTGGGGGAATGGTATAGGCTATAAATTACAATCTCCTTCTAATATCAACCCACTTGAGCACAAAGTCCATGTGATTACGATCGTTTCCCTAGCAACCTGCCTAGTAGGTCCTTGTGACATATTTTTTAAAAGATTAGTTATATAGAAGACACTCTTGGAAGACCTGATGAAGATACATAAGTACATCAACTCTGGCTGATACTGATAAGATCAATCAATATTGTACCCATAATGCTAGATGAAACAATGAGATTTTTCTTGGGAACCTCAGTTGGTACAAAAAGGCAGTCACATTGTGGATATTTTTGAAATAATATTTAAATTTAGGGTCTTTGAGGTTAGCCATTCAGGATTTATATATATATATATATATATATATATATATATATATATATATATAT
>NW_021604589.1:8043271-8053833 GCF_004785775.1 Grammomys surdaster | reverse complement strand
AAAGCAAAGCAAAGCAAAGCAAAGCAAAGCAAAGCAAAGCAAAGCAAAGCAAAGCAAAGCAAAGCAAAGCAAAGCAAAAAGCAAAGCAAAGCAAAGCAAAGCAAAGCAAAAAGCAAAGCAAAGCAAAGCAAAGCAAAGCAAAGCAAAATGAGCCACAAACCACCACCTGATGTGCTCTCTTAAGCTCTGTGTATAAATTATGCCTTTGAAACACTTGGAATCTTCCTGGGAAATCATTTCTCAGCAGGAGAAGAAAAACTAACAAGTTTCAGAAGTAAACTGGAAGTATTATTCATTGCTAGGGGAAAGTACAGCTTTGAAATAACCAAAAAAAGTAAGTGAGTTCTTTAGTAGCTGGATACAAAGTAGTCAAGAGTGAGGACCTGGGACCAGATGGCCTCTTACCATGTCACAATCCCACAGCTGGAGGATATATACTGTAAAACTGGTGTCTGGATCATCTGTTTGGTCCTTTAGATCCCAGCAGTGGGGATTGACCTGAGAAGCCAATCCATAGATGTTTATTGAAAACACACTGAAAGATGAAATAAAAGATAGCAATAAAATTTGTGTACTGGTTTCTATCACTTCAAATTTCAGATGATAGTAGAATATCTTTTATGGTGTGATGTAAATAGTAAATGACTTAATTTATGCAAAGCATATAGCTCAATGCCTGTAAAGGAAGATGAAATAGGTGGTAAATGTTTAATTTTTACCCATGATACAAAGTAGACTTTTTTGCATTTGTGGAGTGATCAAGGAAAGAGTAGTAAGGACATTTATTTTTTAAAATATGTACATGTATTTACTTTTCCACTTGTGTATAGTCAGCATACATGCTACTGAGCTACTTCAGGATATTTTCATAAAAGTGTACAATGTATTTTGAGTGTGTTTCCCCTTCTATGCCTCCTTCTTCCTTTAACCATTTGTCTAAATTTTTGAGATAGTGCATCACTATGTACCCCTGGCTTGCTTAGAACTTTTGATGTGATCAGGCTGGCTTAAAACTCACAGAAATTTGCCTGCTTCTTCCTTCTAAATGCTGGATGTGTGCCACCAGGCTCAGTTCCTCCCCTTTTATATTTCTTTCCCTTCCCCTTAACCATAAGAAAATTTTACTTATGTTCTTATGTCATGTATACATACACTATTTTATGTATCTATATGTATCTATAAAAATGTATGACAATAAGAGAAAATATAGTTTAATTAAATTTATTCTCTCTCTCCCTAGACAACTTGCAGGCATAAGTTTTCTTGTTGTACTATAAAAGTCCCAGTAATTAAACTGAAGTCATCAGCCTTGAAGGTATGCATCTTTACACACTAAACCATTTTGCTGATCCTAAAATTTTTAATTCTTTCTGTGAATGATCTAGTTTATTTAATATGATTATCTCTATTTGTATCCATATTCCTGTAATAACTTTTATTTATGAGTGAATACAATTCATATGTTTATAAATAATATAACATATAATACATAATATAATATGCAATATATAATATGCAACATAAAACATACAATATACAATATGCAACATATAACACATAATATAATATATATTATTCATTAATTCTTCAGCTGACAGATACATACATTGGTTCTATAACTTAGATACCATGTATGAATAGTGCTGCAATAAATATTGATGTGCAAATATGTCTGTGATATGCCAACTTCAAGTTCTTCAAATAAACACTCAAGAATGACATAGCTGGATTATATAATAGATCTATTTTTATGTTTTTGATAAACTTCCATACTGTTTTTCAGAGCAGATAGACTATTTTATACTCTCATCTGTAGCAGAATAAGCAATATACAGTAATACAAAACTTAACAACTGGAAACAATAAATATGAATGATCATGGGATGAACCAGTTGAGGAGAAGGTTTTTGTTTTTTTCTTTTAACAGAAACTGTATCTTCCCTTTCATCATCAGAAGGTTTTTGGTTCAAGAGAACAAGTGTTGTCCTGACTAGCTCTGCTAGATGTAGCTGAAGATGTTGTTCTCGTGTCACATAGACTAGCATCTTCTCTCTGTAGTTGACTCTTATAATGCTTTACATGTATCTAACAATCAATTCCTCTTTATCTTGTTACTGCTAGAGAGCATTCTTTTTTTGTTATCCTTTTTCCTCTGAAGTGAACAAGTCCATCTTGTGTTACTCTTAGCCTCCTCCCTAAGAGATATTTGTGGGGATGTGTGTGTGTGTGTGTGTGTGTGTGTGTGTGTGTGTGTGTGTAAGACACTTGAGCATCTGTTCACATTCTCAGTGGAAATGGGCTCCTCTATCTCTGGCATGGTTGCCCTTTCCCCCATATGTCATCTTTTGAAGGTCTCTCTGAGGATTTGACCAGAAACACTCATTTTGAGATGAACATATGTGATGGCAGGAAGCCAAGCTAAATGGCAACATAACTTTAATGACTGTGACTATCTGGTCTGGCAGATTGGCTCACTAGGACAATGTTCTGATATTAGTCACACTAGAGGCTTAGAGAAACATCAGCCAGATTACACCACTCTTTTGTACTTTCTTTCCCCCCCAAACTTTCCAACTTCCCTTTCTTAATACCAATGATGTAGATTTTAGCTGACAGTAAGGTAAAGAAAAAGACTATAGGTAAATCAGGGATATTACAGTCCATCATCTGAAAAAAGGAGTCAGACATTTGATTAGTGTGTGTTCATGTGAAGGATGTGGCATTGGACAATACCAGATTAATTAACTGCAGATACTAAAGGAGGTAGTATTTTCCACCCAATCCTTCTACATTCAACCAAGAAGAACTATACCCCCTAGGCTCTTTGTGACTAGGGTCTAAGTGTGTCTCTAGTTGTATAAATAAGAGTCATTCATGAGAAATTTAGAAGAATGTAGTGGTGCTAACTTGTTTTGTTTGTTTTGACAAAGCCATAGATGTGATAATGTTCCTATTTTTGCATTACCAAAATACCTCATTGTGGTGATTGAAAGGTAGCGCACAAATTGTTCTTTTTTATTTTATTATACATGATGTAATTCCTGGAGCCCAAAAGTGAGAGGTTATCTTCTGATGTTCACTTTTCAGGAGGTGAACAAAAAGACAACACTCATGTTGACGTATATCTTACATAGATTCCACAGATGACTCCTAGAGGCCAATTCCTCATGCTTCATGGACAAGATACAGCACACTAGTTTCCGAAACAGTTACTCTACAAATGAATGTTAATAAATGGTAGCTCATCCAATGTGTTTTTAGAACTCATAATATTGATCAGTTGTTTTGAAATCCATCTATTGCATATTTACTGTATAATTTCAGCCCCAATTTCCTCATTCACAAAATGGTAACAACAATGCTATAACTTGAATACAGGTTGTTTCCACAAATTGTTGCCTGCATTGCTTGATCATCAATGTAATGATGTGGGGAGGTGATGGGTACTTTAAGATTCATTTGAGGTCAGCAAGGACCCATCTCCACAACTGGGTTATTTTCTTCAAGAAATGGCTTAGTTCTCATGGCAATTTGGCCATCCTTGTTCATTTACACATTCCAGCTCTCCCTTTTGCTTTTGGCATGAATTATGCACTGTGTGGCTATCACTAGAAGCTTAGCAGAAGCCCTTGCCATATACTTCAACATTTAAAATCACAAGCCAAAAGTTAAACTATTCAAATTATCTGGTCTTGCTCTTTTTTGTGGTACCTCAGCTGTGTTGAGATGAAGCTCAATATCTCCTTCCCAGCACCCACCAGTCAAAATCTCACTGAACTGGATAATGAAGGCAAGGTTTCTACATTCTGAGGTCACGTTTGCTACTGTTGTATCACAAAGTCAGGCTTTGTATTCTCTATAAAAAGCTCATGGCCTCAAAAGTACCTGAGTGAAGAGTGGAAGGGTTATGTGGTGTGAATCTATAGCAGGAACAACAAACATGGTTTTCCCACAAAGCAAGGTGTCATAACAGCACAGTGCACTAGCTGTTAATATAGGGCATTATTGTTACAGACCAAAGTGAACTGAAGCAAGGAAGCATAAATCTGTTCACAAGTACACTGAAAATACCAAGCTGAGCATTCTCAGCTTTGAAAAGAGTAAAGAAGGATAATCCTGGACTGGTTGTTCTTTCTGTTTCTTGGTGGTTGGGGTTTAAGAGAACTAACAGAATCCATAAACTTTTCAATCTTTCTAAAGAGTATGATGTCCACTAATATGATGTCAAAAAGCCATTAAAGAAGGGAGATAAGAAGCTCATAACCAAAGCATCTGAGGTGCAGCATCTTGTTAATTCTTTTTTCCTACAACACTAAAGCAGAAGTAATGCTCTGAAAAAAATAAAGCATTACTAAAAAAAGCAAAAAGTAAATTCAGAATATGCCTAACGTTTGGCCAAGAAAATGATGGAAACAAAAGACAAACAAACAAACAGACAAACAAACAAAAAAGCCAGTAACAGATTTCCAAGAGATATTTGCTGTCTTTGCTGAGACCTTCTACTTCTAAGTCTGAAGCCAGTCAAAATTAAGTCTTTAAGCATAAAGAATATATTATTAGACCTTAGAAAAAATTGTATATTCTCAGGCATTATAGTATAGCAACAGAAAGTACGCTGAAAACAATGAGAGTGTGTGAAGGATATGATACATAGGACTGTACGGGCTTGTGAGAAACAGTCAATAAAGCTACCTATTGGAAGGATTATTTTGTACTGGATTCTGGGACCCAAGATAAATGAAATAGAGCTGCAGATACAACAGATTTGCATACAGTTTGTCATGGAAATAGAGAAGAAGACATTTATAAAATCTTAAAATGGCATAAAATAGCTGTGATAGAAGGACGACCTTCAATAAGGCTGCCAATGTCAGCTAAAAAGTTGAGGGGAGGCAAGATTCAACTTGTTGGCAGTTGATTTACCAATGTCCAAGAAAATTAATGGCAAACTCATCGAAGTCTTTAAATTTACCAGACCATTATGTTAACAACAGTATTCTTGAGTCTTGTCAATTAAAACTTATTTTTGAAATACTGACTTATTTTAAATCCTGGGTTTTATGTTGTTTTAATCTTTATGAAGTTACTTTTCATTGATGTATATAGCTTTGCTTATCATGTTAATGAAATGTATTCCTGAGTATTTCTAAAATAGAATTCAGTATTTTACTCATTATAGTTAAGAAATTTATTATTATTATAAGCTATCTATAGCCATGGAATATATTTAAGACTATTTAATTTCTTTTCATTTTATTGAGACAGGGTTCCAATATGTATCCCTGCCTGGCCTGAAACTCATTAGATAGACCAGGCTGGTCTTAAACTCACAGAGATGTGTCTCCTTCTGCCTCCTAAGTTCTGGATAAAGGCATGAGACACCAAAACGTGCAAAAATGTTATTTCTTAAAGTAAAATTTCAGACAATGAACAGTTTGGCAAATTCAATCAATTTTTGGTTTGCAAATTAGCTTCCAATTTAAATCTTGGGTTAATTAGCTTTTAAAATCAGTAATTTGGTGAATGGATATTTGATTATTGGTTATTACTCTTTTCAAAATTTACTGATGATTTGTCTCTGTGCATATGCTAATTAGTTCATGCACATACAGAAAAGCACATATCATGTTGTCTGTGTGTTTCTCCATGAAAAATCAGTGGAATGCTATACAGAATGAATAACTGAAAAGGGAAATTGCCTCCCCCAAATTAAAGTTTAGTAACAAATGATTCTTTATAAAAATGAGTATAATTTAAACAAGCAAGGCATTGTAGAATAGAATTTTCATGACATGGGAAACAAGGATTCCTTCAGAAATGATGATGAGTATGTCTAAGTTCCTTTACAACAAGGAAGAAAATTTGTT
The DNA here is from genome assembly GCF_004785775.1 of Grammomys surdaster. Taxonomy (NCBI): domain Eukaryota; kingdom Metazoa; phylum Chordata; class Mammalia; order Rodentia; family Muridae; genus Grammomys; species Grammomys surdaster. The sequence goes on along the minus strand of NW_021604589.1, from coordinate 8,047,966 downwards.
GAAAATGTTGTACTAGGAAAATGCTGTACTATAGGCTATAGAAACCTCAAGCCTTCTAATTTGGAGTACCTCTAGCTCCAATTTTACTAATAATGGAGACAACATCTGGCCTTCATTCCATCCGTTTGTGGTGATTAGAACTTGAAAAAGGGGTGTTCAAATTGCTCTGGCTGGGTTTGTTGCCCTGTGAGTGAAACTATTCATTCTTAATTGAAAAAGAAAGCATCCTGGCTCCCACTAGATCAAATAGGATAATATATCAGGCCAATAAGATTCTGACCTAATCTGTACTGGTTAGGGTCAATATGACTATGAAATTAGATCACATTGGTATGAAGAAGCAGAAAAATGTTAGACCTAATTTTACCTTCCATAATGAATAATAATGTGTAATCATCTAGGGTTTTTATTTTGAGATAGATATCATGTCAATGTTTTTATGCCATTTTTGTGTAATTTTCATCGTTAGGAAGTAAGTAATCTATAATCCATATTTTTTTAGGTAAGAACTCTGAGACCCTGAGAATTGAAGCAATATGATCAAAGTCAAAAGGTTCATTGGCAACAAGGCAAGAATTCAGCTCAAGCCATGAGAAGAGCAACATACAAAACAGTAACCTTCATTCTCATGCTTCTTAGTATGCTAGTCCCATAGGTTTATAGGACATCATGTTATAAATATAAGATCATGGAGAATCCATTCCAGCTATTTATTTGATGATACTTTACTTAATAATTCAGTTTCTCTTGCTCACATGGGAATTTCCTTGCTTGGAGTCTAATCTGTGAAGTTAATGGGGGTGTAAGTCCATCAGAACTGCCACCTGCTAGCTTTCCTGCTACAGTAGGACATTAGTATGGTAATAGCTAATATCAAAGACTCTGTTCAAAATTCTCCAGGGCATTTGCAAAACTACCAGCACTCCTGACCAACTGTGTGTCTTTGGAAGGTATACTTCGCATTACAAAGTATTATTTTAAACCTTCTAATAGTAAGTAAAAATAATTTGAGTCTTCTAAATGCAAATAAATCAAAAATGTTTGAAGTGGTGAACATGCTATTTACATAGATGTGATATTTATACATCATATATATATACATATATATGTATGTGTATATATATATATATATATATATATATATATATATATATATATAGAGAGAGAGAGAGAGAGAGAGAGAGGTATAATACTATATCCAGTACGTATATGTGATGATTTTTATGTTTGTCTTAGAGTTTCAATTTCTGTGATAAAACATGTGAACAAAAGCAGACTTCATACTCTTGTCACTGAGAAAGTCAGGGCAGGAATTCAAGGCAGGAACTGAAACAGAGGCCGTGGAATAATATCGAGTACCAGTTTGCTTTCTTATATCAGTCAAAACACCTGCATAGGTTTGGCAACACACACACAATAAGTTTTACCTGCCCACGGCTATCATTAATCAAGAAAATGCAATCCAATGGAGGCATTTTTTCAGTAAGTATGTGTCAAATTGAGTAAAATGTACCAGGATATTGTCTATCAAAAGTAATATTGTAGTAAAAACATTTTTCTAAAAGGGGTTGGTGGAGAAAAGGGTGAATTTAAAGAAATAAGAACTTGAAAGAATAAGAAAGAGAGAGAGAGGAGGAGAAGGAGGAAACTACAGAAAAGAGAGCTAGGAAGTAAGGAAAGAAGGAATGGAAGAAGTTGATAGAGTTGAACCAAAGGTTCAGGGAAACTTGGCATAGAGACATCAAAGACTACATACTAGAAATATATACATCTCAGAGAATGCACTTTCTAGAAATGTCCTAGATCAAAGGCCCTGTAGAAGTCTTGGTACCCACACATCTGCTTTTAAAAAGTCCCATAAAACTGTGCAGAAAGAAAAGGTGTTTATTTTTGTTTGTTTTATTCTTTTTTATAGCTTCAGGCAGGATTTTTTTTTTTTTTAGATTCTTCATCTCCCATATTATTATTCTGTCAAATAGCAGTCAGTCTGGGTGAAAGTTCTTCAAAAAATAACCAAAGTAGAGGAAAATACAAAGAGTGATAGAGAGTTATATGGGAAGTGATAGCTTTTAAAATTAAGGATAGGAGAAAAAAATAGTACCATGGTGGAGCTGAAGAGATGGCTCTGTGGTTAAGAGTACTTACTGCTCTTCCAGAGAATTCAGTTCTCAGCACACACATGGTGACTCACAACTTCCTGTAACTCCAGTTTTAGGGAATCCAAAGACCTCTTCTGATGTCTACGTGCTCCTGAATGCATATAGTACACATGCATGCACTCACACATACACGTAAATTTAACTATATAAAGAATTTCAAAAATACTAGCATTGTATATTAGGCTGCATTTGCTTATTGCAATAAATACAAATCACAGAAGAAAGGTTTGCTTTCACTCACAATTTTGGGGGTTTTAAAACATGGCTGAGGGCTAGAGAGATGGCTCAGTGATTAAGAGCAAGGGCTACTCTACTACAGGTCCTGAGTTCAATTCCCAGAAACCACTTGGTGACTCACAAACATCTATATTTGGGTCTGATGCCCTCTTCTGGCACTCAGATGTACATGCAGGTAGCACATTGACAAAATAAATCTTTAAAAACACGTAACTGAGTAGCCTTATTCATTTGGGCCTATGATGGTACAGCATATCATGGCAGGAGTATGTAATGGAGGAGGCCTAACTACCTCATAGTAGGGAACTTCAAAAGAACAAGAGGAAGAAGATGGGATCATAAAATCCCCTTCAATTGCATACCCTCAAGGACTGGCATGCCTCCCACTCAGCCCTGTCTCTTAGAAGTACTACCACCTCTACATCCTTCATTTAACACATGGGCATTGACAATATTTATTAAAATCACAGCATATGGGAAAGAAAGTATGTGGGATTATTTTCTGGTTTATCATTTGCATTTCCATATTGCTTTAGTGACCAGAAAGAGTAAGCAGATGCTGACCTATATCTCTCTATTCCTTATATGTTATAAGGAAATTAGTTCCAAAGCTCATCTCAGCAACAGATGAAGTTTTTCATAGTCATCTAAGACTTCAGGTTGTGGATACATGGAATTGTATAATGCTATTTCCTAGCCATTTTCTGTATAACCTCAATTTCTAAACTGTCAACTTACTTTCTGGTCATGTCCAAAAGGAGAATACTGGCTGTTTTAGAGCTTCCAATAAGAGATGCTAAATCAGATCTGATTTCCACACTGTGTTCCTTTTTTATAGCAGCTTTATCAATTTACCACAAACTTAGTGACTTAATACAACTCAAAGTTACTACTGTTTAACACTGAAAGTCAAACGTCTGAAACAGGTCCATCAAGCACCATCCCTTGTGGAAGTTCTAGAGATTTGTCTGTCTACCTGTCCATCCATCCTTCTGTCTGTCCATCAGTCTGTCCATCTGTCTGTCAGTCCATCCATCTGTCCATCTGTCCGTCTACATGTCCATCCATCCATCCATCCATCTGTCCATTTGTCCATCCACCTGTCTTTCCATCCATCCATCTGTCCATCTGTTCGCCTATCAACCTGTCTCTCTGTCCATCCATCCATCTGTCTGTCCATCAGTCTGTCCACCTGTCTGTCCACCCGTCCATCTGTCTGTCTGTCCATCAGTCTATCCACCTGTCTGTCTGTCCATCCATCTGTCCATCTGTCTATCCGCCTGTCTGTCCGTCCATCCATCCGTCCATCTGTCCATCTGTCTATCCCCCTGTCTGTCTGTCAATCCATCTGTCCATTTGTCTATCAGTCTGTCCACCTGTCCATCTGTCCATCCACCTCTCTGTCCATCCATCCATCTGTCCATCTGTCCATCTACCTGTCTATCCATCCATCTGTCCATCTGTCCATCTATCTGTCCATCTATCCACCTGTCTATCCACCCATCTATCTGTCCATATCTCCATCTGTTCATCCACCTGTCAATCCATCCATCAACCCGTCCATCTGTCCATCCACCTATCTGTCCATTCATCCATCTGTCCATCTGTCCATCCACCTGTCTGTCCACCCATCTGTCCATCTGTCTATCCCCTGTCTGTCCGCCAATCCATCTGTCTGTCTGTCCATCAGTCTGTCCACCTGTCTGTCCATCCATCTGTCCATCTGTCTGTCCAATTGTCTGTCCATACATCCTTCTATCCATCTGTCCATCTGTCTGTCCACCTGTCTGCCCATCCGTCTGTCTGTCCATCAGTCTGTCCACCTGTCTATCTGTTCATCCATCTGTCCATCTGTCTGTCCACCTGTCTGTCCATCCATCCATCTGTCCATCTGTCCATCTTTCCATCTGTCTGTCCACCTGTCTGTCCATCTGGCCATCTGTCTGTCCATCTGTCTGTCCACTTGTCTGTCCATGTCCATCTGTCTGTCTGTCCATCTGTCCATCCACTTGTCTGTCCATCCATCCATCCATCCATCTGTCCATCTGTCTGTCCACCTGTCTGTCTATCTGTCCATCTGTCCGTCCACTTGTCTGTCCATCCATCCATCTGTCCATCTGTCCTTCTGTCTATCTGCCTGTCTGTCCATCCATCTGTCCGTCTGTCTATCTGCCTGTTTATCGATCCATCCATCTGTCCATCTGTCCATCTGTCCATCTGTCCATCTGTCCATCCACCTGTCTGTCCATCCATCCATCCGTCCATCTGTCCATCTATCTGTCCACCTGTCTGTCCATCC
>NW_021604589.1:8020402-8043261 GCF_004785775.1 Grammomys surdaster | reverse complement strand
TCCATCCGTCCATCTGTCCATCTATCTGTCCACCTGTCTGTCCATCCGTCTGTCATCAGTCTGTCCACCTGTCTGTCCATCCATCCATCCGTCCATCTGTCCATCTATCTGTCCACCTGTCTGTCCATCCATCCATCCTTCTGTCCATCAGTCTGTCCACCTGTCTGTCCATCCATCCATCCATCCATCCATCCATCCATCCATCTGTCCATCTATCTGTCCACCTGTCTGTCCATCTGTCCATCGATCTGTCCGTCTGTCTATCCGCCTGTCTGTCTGTCCATCCCTCTGTCCGTCTGTCTATCTGCCTGTCTGTCTGTCCATCTATCTGTCTGTCTGTCCATCCACCTGTCTTTCTGTCCATCCATCTGTCCATCTGTCCATCCACCTGTCTGTCCTTCCATCCATCCGTCCGTCCATCCATCAACCTGTCCATCCATCCATCCACCTGTCTTTCAATCCATCCATCCATCCATCCATCCATCCATCCATCCATCCATCCATCTATCTGTCCACCTGTCCATCCATCCATCAATCTGTCTGTCCATCTGTCCGTCCCCCTGTCTGTCCATACATCCATCCGTCCATCTGTCCATCTGTCTGTCCATCTGCCCATCCATCTGCCCATCCATCCATCCATCCATCCATCCATCCATCCATCCATCCATCTATCTATCTATCTATCTATCTATCTATCTATCTATCTATTTATCTGCCTTTTCCAATTTATATAGTCTTTGGCTCTTAGCTCCTTCTTTTATCTTGAAAGCCTCCCCACGCCTGAGATTATGTTGAGTTCACTTGAATAATCCAGGATAATCTCACTAACTCAAGATTTACTCATATTTATACAGTACCTTTTACCTCACAGGGTAAAATAATTTAGGTTGGTAAAAATTAGATTTGAGCATGATTTGGATCGTTTTTTTCAGCCTACTTGATGCAGCTTTTGCTTATGGAAAACATGTTAATAAACATAAAAGATATAAACTCCAGGGTATATATCCCAGGGAATCAGAGCTCAAGTCCATTAGAGATACCTCAAAAATCATAATTATCAAAGCATATATCACAGCAGTTGAAGTCATAGACTCAGTCTAGGTACCTATTCATAGATGAAGTAGATAATTTAATTTTGTTTATGTACATAATGAAGTTTTATTTGATCAAAAAGAAGAACAAAACCATGTTCTTTGTAGAAAAATTGAAGGAAATAGAAATCATAGTGAAATAAGCCAGCTTCAAAGGACAAGAAATTCATATTTTCTTTTGTATATGAAAGAAAGAGTATGGAAAGGTCATTGTGAGAATTTTCTCCATAAAGAGGAACTAAGCAACCTCTAGCCTCCTTCTAATGTCCCAAAGACAAACAAAAGTTTTATTCTATCAAGTGTCATCTTGGGGAGCCCATTAATTTATTAGAGTTATTTACTGAGGATGGGTGAGGGATTTTGGGCAGGAGTGTTGATGATCCTAAAATAGCTTTACTGTAAGGTTTGCATTCAATGTGAATGATGCTTTCCCCTTTGGCTGTGTAGATGGATCCCCTTCCTCTAATATTCCATAACAATTATACGCTGGACATTTGGCCACATTACAATTAGGGCATGATAGCATACACTTGGTTTGGATGACTCTGGTGAGGCTCAATGGCCTTCCCTATCACCTCTTTCTTTAAGGGAATGTCACCAGTCCACATGCCAGCTGACCTTTTGAAAGTAGGCTTAATGAAGATGGTAGCTAGGAGGATACACTGTAGATCTTAGTTTGAGTTTTATTGCTATGAAGAGACACCATTACCAAGTCAACTCTTACAAAGGAAAATATTTAGTTGCCTCTGGTTTACAGTTTCAGAGGTTTAGTCTATTATCATCATTGTGGAAGCCCTGCAGGCAGACATTGTGCTGAAGGAGGTGAGAGTTCTATGTTTTCATCCAAAGGCAGCAGAAAGAGACTGTGTACCACACTGGGTGTAGCCTGAGCATACGTATAACACTTCAAAGCCTTCCTACACAGTGACATACTTCCTCCAAGATCTATTCTAATAAGGCTACACACTCCTCCTAATAGTGCCACTCCCTATGACCAAGCATTCAAACACATAAGTCTATGGTGACCATATCTACGCAAACCATCAGGCTATACAACAGACATTGAAGTAAAAGAAGAACTATAAGGAAAAAGAAGAAAGATCAAGGGAAGGGTAGAGGAGGAATATGTGATAAAATTTGCAAGGTGAATATGATCAAAGTACGTTATATGTGTACATGAAAATTTCAAAGATAAAACTGTCATTTTCATTTAAGGTTTTATTTCTTCTTATTTTATGTGTTTGAATGTTTTTCTGAATGTTTGTTTACTTCCAGTGCTTGCAGGGATCAGAAGAGGGCATCAGAATCCCTTGGACTAGAGTTACAGACAGTTATGAGCCACCATGTGGGTATAGGGAATTGAACCTGGGTCCTCTGGAAGAGCATATAATATTATTAACAGCTGAACCATCTCTCCAGTCCTGAATTCATATCATATACTACACTTGTTATATAGGAAATGAAGTGTGTGTGTGTGTGTTCTTTAGTATTGATAGCTTGTAAAATATCATTTGTGCCTTGATTCTGTAGTTGAGTTGTATGGAATATTCTAAAAAATAACAACATCATCAACAACAACAACAACAACGAACCTGGTTTTTTTTTTTTAATGGATTCCTAAATTCTTGGCCAAAAACGTTCTACCTAGTCCATCTGATGTTCTCTTCTGACTTCTGTGAGCACCAGGGACAAATGTGGTAAACTGAGTTTCATGCAGACAAAACACTCACGCATATAAAACACTAACTAACTAACTAACTAACTAACTAACTAACTAACTAACTAATTAATGGGGAGAAAGAAAGTGAAAAAGAAAGAAATCCTCGTAAGTGCGCATGCTGGAATGGTGTCTGGATCTGCTGTTCTTCATTTTGATCTACAGATATCTAGAAATTGAGATACAGACTTGCTTCAAGAAGTTTATATGCATCTAGATAGATATTGTTATCTATAACATTCAACAGTATAAGTGAAAGTCAATTAAGTAAGGTCAATTAATTGCTTAATTGAGGAACCATTCTATTTGGAGTTAGACTAGGCACTTCTTTTTATGTATGACTTACTTGTGAGACTTTCCTGGTGTAATACTATTATTTTGCATATGTGGCAGATGAATATCAGGAACATATAAGAAATAGTCAGATTCATGTTTAGACTGGTTTGCAGGAAAGGAAAGAGAAATGAGAGGCAGCAGATAAAAAATAAGTGGATGAAGTGGCAATCCAAGTTTTTTGTAGACACAATGCATACTTGTAAGGTAGAATTATCTTTTCTGAAGTGTCCTTTAAGGGAATCATTATTTTTATTTTTTTTCTATTTAGAATTTGTGGGGCGGGGACGGGTATGCATCTTTATGCACATGTATGTGGAGACTAGAGGTTGATATTTTGTATTTTTCTCTACTATTCTCTTCTTTATTTTGTTTCTATTTCCATCAGAAAATTTTAATTGTTTCATACTCCAAAATGTTTATTTTAGGATTTTATTTTATGAAGATTTCATACGTGTATACAGCACATTATCTTTTTATCATATTAATCTTACACTCTAGCTCTTCTCCGATCCCTCCCAACTTCATGTGTGTCCACTAAGTCCAAAATTAGTACTACCCAAAGAAGCACAGATGAGAAGCCATCCACTGGAGCATGGCAAATCTAGCACCCTTGAAAATCAAAAACCGATTCTCTCTTCCCTCATAATCATCAACTGCCAATAGCTCCTCAGCAAGTGGTCGGGTCTTACATGCCCCTCCCCATTCATGCAGGAATATAGACTGGCTAGACCTTGTCTAAGTAACCGCAGTTGCTCTAAATTCAAGAGTATATCATTCCTGTCACCTCCAAAAGATTATTTCTCAAGCATTCTCCCTAATCTCTGCATTTTATAATCTTTCCTTTCTCTCTTCTGTAATGTTCTCTTCACCTTGTGGGCAGAAACCCGCTTATTTTTGAGACAGGGTCTCTCATTGAACCTGGATATGATTGATTTATTTATCTAGTCTGGTTGGCCAGTGAGCTACAAGAATCTGCCTGTTTCTATGTCCCCAGTGCTACGATTATAGGTGACTGCTGCCGTGCCTGTCATTTACATGGTTGCTGGGGATTCAAGTTCATGTTCTCACTTGCTTGTGCAGCAAGTTCTTTAGCTATTGAATAATTTCTCCAGCTCTTATGTTTAGCAAAGGAATTGACATTTAATATTTGCCACTATTGAATCAATGTGATATTGGATTACTTGTATTCTATGTCTAATATTTATTATCTCAAATATTTTCCATCTCACTGCTTTGGAAACATTAAAAAAATCTCTGTACTAGCTATAGTAAAGTATTTATTTGTTATCGGCCATGGTTATAATTATTGCTATGAAGGTCATTCAAAAGTTTTTAGCATGATACTAAGTATTTGTTATATCAGGAAGAAACTAAATAGTTTTCAGGACTTAGAAAATTTTTAAAAAGATGGATTCATGTGGAGGGAGTCCAAAGGACAAGAGAATTGTAAATACACAGATATCAAGAAACATTATAATTATTTGAGAGTCATAAAATGACAAATAAAATAAAAACAACCTTGAGGATGGCCCTGAAGTTAACGATAAACAAATAAAAGCAGAAAAATTTAATGAAGTGCTTATTCTGTTATTTATGAAAGGGTGCCTGAATCCACCCTCTTCAGTATGTTTGGAGATGACCATACAAGCAAATCACTAGTCAGCTATTTAACTTAAAGTAAAATGTCATAAAAAGAAAATGAGTGAAAGATTTATATACTCAAAATAAGCAAATTAATAGAGTAGTTCATGAAGCAAATTTTGTTTGTGCTATATCTTTCATCATGGAACTATGTTTCAACTGTAAAATAATAATATTGCAGGAGACAAATGTTTTGTGAGTTTGTGAGGAATGAGAAGAGGTGAGGCATTGAACATGAATTACACAGTTCTGAAACTTGCTTCTATGTCACTTGGATAAGGAAGACAGGTTTTCTTTGGAAATTTCAGAAAAGATCAAAGAGTATAATTAGTGTATAGTGAGGTTTTTTAGGATTGGTAGATCTTGCATGATGAAGGTTGAGTGGTAAAATGATTCATTCCGTTTTAAAGGGGATAATTGCCCACCTGAAGAGAAGTTTTTTTAAAAGGTAGCTGGACTGTCTTATGGTTTTTATTGAGGCATTTTGTAAGGTAAGGAAAATAAATGGAACCAATGAAAGAATATTCTATGAAATATTCTTGCTCTGTGAACTATTTCTAACAAAATGTCTATTATCACCATCCATACTTGTCATTCTTAATTTAAATGCCTTTTCAAAAAATGTATTGTGAATGTAATATCTGAATGGCAGGCAGATTTCTTCATCTGACTCTTTCAAGTTCCTTTGAGTCTTTTCTTTTTTATACTGTTTTGATGGATCTCTTTGTGGTCACACAATATGCTTACTCAATCCTGGTACATTTTTCTAGGTATGGCGAGTGATTGAACAGTGAGCAAGAGGAGTAATTTTCAACCACAATCTTACAAATTATTAATGTTTGCTTTGGAATTTGCCAGAAGTAACATAAATCCTTGACAAAGATTCTTTCTCTGACCAAACATTGGTTCAGTTTTTCCTACTGCACAGCCATAAGCTAAACAATCTCAGAAATCACAGGAGGCTAGGCTCATCAAACACAGTGGACTGACAATTTAAAATTTGTGCTTTTAATATGGCCCTACAGGGGCTCTCTTTCTAGTAATTGCTATAATTACTCTCTTAGGAAGAAGTTCCTCTGAACTCACCATTATCATACCATATTATATCATATCATATATCATATCATGGCCAAGATAACATGTAAAACTTATAGTTTATTTGGGCTTATGGTAACAGAGGGATAAGAGTCCTTCCCAGGGTACAAGGGTATGGTAGAATGAAGCAGATGAGGCAGGAGTAGGAAGCTGAGAGATCATATCTCAACCATAAACACAAAGCAGAGAGCAAATTGAAACTGGGATGAGTGTGCAAAATCTCAAAGCCCTTCCCCAGTGACATGTTTCCCCCAGCAAGGCTCCACCTCCGTATAACCTCTCTAAACAGCATCATTTGGGGATCAAGTAGTAGGCAAAGCCTACAAATTAAAAAATTCACCGGAAGGGGTTAAATATTAGACTCTAGGGCCTAGATAGATGACTCAGCTGTTACAGCCACTTGCTATGCAATCATGAGTGCTAAAGTTCAGATTTCAGTACCCACGTGAAAAGATGCATGTCCCACCCTTGCCTGTAACCTCAGTTCTAAGGAAAGCAGAAATAGGAAGATGGCTATGCAATTCTGGCTTCTAGTCTGCTGAGAAAATGCAAGCTCTTGGTTCAGGAAGAGATCTTGCCTCAGTGGACTAAGAGGCAAGTAGTAGAGTGCATTCTCTCTGTCTCTCTGTCCCTGCCTCTGTCTCTATCTTTCTCTGTCTCTGTCTCTCTGTCCCTCTGTCTCTCTCTGTCTCTCTGTCCCTGTCCCTGTCTCTGTCTCACACACATAAACAAGTAAATAAAACAGTAGTTACTGGATATAAAAATCAGAGAACATGAAGATATAAGATTATAACCATTCAAAGTAAAGCAAAGAGAAAAGTCTGAAAATAAATGATAACAACTCTTGTGACCCAATGTAAAGTATTAAATAGTTCACCATATAGATAACATATAGTCACAGGAACAAAAGAGATTCAGAAAAAATATTGAGAGAAATGATGCAAAAATATTCCTAAATTTAATGAAAACTATTAATATAATCCTATAGTCAGCAAATGAAATCAATCTGGGAAATTAGCATTTTAAATTAAATGTATCTAAATGATTTTAAAAGTTAAAAGACTGATATTAGCAAAGAAAGGGTGCATTGATAGGGCTATAAATTTGATCATTGTCTTGGGAAAGTTAATAATGCATTATCTCTACGGGAAAAGCTGAAAGAAGCTGAGAAGGAGGAGGGAGACTTTGTAAGAGAACCAGCAGTCTCAATTAACCTGGACCCCTGAGATCTCTCAAACACTGGACCAGCAACCAGGCAGCATACACCAGCTGATAGGAGACCCCTACGACATATACAGCATAGGGCTCCCTGGTCTGGGCTCAGTGAAAGAAGTGCTTAACCCTTGAGAGAATTGAGGCCCCAGGGAGTAGGGAGGTCTGGGAAGGTGAGGGTGGGGAGGTAGGGACATCCTAGTGGAGACAGGGGTGTAGGGAGAAGAAATGGAATGTAGAACAGTTAGAAGGTGGACAAGGAAGGAGATAATATCTGGAGTATAAAAAAAGATTAAATAAAATTTTAAAAAGAAAACATCCAAAATACCACAAAAAAGAATTCATTTTCTCAAAAACTTAAGGATGCATTAATATATAGTTCAGAAATCTCATCCTGAGATAGAAACTCTTGAAAGTTTTTTGAATTTGCCACACTAAGAAATATGTATATGAATAAAAACAGTATTTTTGTAACAACTTGAAAATCTGATACAATATAAACGCCCATCTATAAGGAAAAGACATAGTAGTATAGTTATTTGATGGTATAGAATACACTAGAAAACCCTTAATGACTATAATTAGATTCAATAAAATAAATAAACAGCAGAAACTGGGGTCATATATGTAGGACAATTGTTTTATTGTTTTAATTTTTAAGTTCAGATATGTGTGCATCCACATATACATAAAGACACACACATACAAATTTTCTCATATATGTTTCTCATACAAATGAAGACGGTCCCAGGCTTATTCTGGTTTGCTATGGGACATACTGGACATTGTAGAATATCCATTAACATCTCTGGCCTCTACTCACATCAGAACATTGCTAAAGCATAGGCATTCGGTAAACCAGACTTCAGATGTTAAGTTTTTGCTTTTTACTGGGCAAGAGATTTGTGGACAGATACTCTCTGGTAATGTTTGCAGATCAAAAGGGCAAAGAGCCCATCTATTACTGACACATTTTGTGATGCTAAGATGAGGTTTTTGGTAGATTAGGTATTAAATATATTGAAGACTTGCAATGTAGTCAACTTATAAAAATGTAACCCCATTGTTCACTGAGGAAAATATTGTAAAATGAATATACAAGAAAATGTTGACAAAACAAAGAGCTAGCAGGATGGTAAAGCTGCTTCAAAGAGCATTTGGAAAAGAGAGGTTTATGTATATAGTTAGTCAGCAGAAGAATGCTGGAATGCATTTGCAAGTTAGATTTAAAACTGATTATGTCCCACAACATAATTAAACCATAACATTTGGGGTTATCTTCTCTACCCAGCAAAAATAATTTTCATCTTTACTTAGCAAAAGTATGCAAGTTAACCTGTAACTTTCCCAAGTCTGATCCTTGGTCAATAGTAAGTCAAATCAAACTATGTTCTCCTGAAGAATGTAATCCTCCTTGGGTGGCCTGCTTGGATAATGTTACAGTATGACATTAAAAGGACATAAGGTCAATTGTAAGTATTGTTTTAAACAATTTGGTTGATATGAATTTCAAGTAAGCAAAGTGAAACAATATTTAGTCATATATAAGTGATTAGAAAATATATTAAGCAAAATCTAGAATAATATTTACTAGAATAGTGGTTCTTTTAAAAAGTTTTTATTACATGAAGTATTTATTGGAGATGAGATTTAACGTTTTTTCTATTTTATTAGACTTATTTATTTTTGTTTATTTTTTAAAATCAAATTGTAATTTTTACTTATTCATACAGGGCTTATACACACAGAAAGGCAGGACATGGGGAAGGGTATGACACCAAAGCGTGGATGTTCAGAGGGAGTACAGATATCTTTCAGGACAGTGTATCGGCTGGGTGAAGGTTCAGGGGACAGGTCCCTATGACTCTGCCTATGATTCACTTGTCCTTATCTAAGTTGGTATTATCCGCCAAGGCTACCTATCTACAAGGTCTATGACTACTCAGGCTGGTAAATTTCCACAAAAGCTGCCTGTTTACATTAGCTTATAGCCATCTGTTTCAATGTTTTTCCACTGAGACACAAGACTTGGTGTTAGTATACATGTATGACAGGCCTATTGCTGATTTTAGGCCTATGGCTGATTTTAGGCCTTCAGTGTGTAAGCAGGGCTGCCCCTGACTTCTCCTCCCTTCTCTAAGTATAGAAGGGCTGTGGTGATTCTAATCTTGTGAAGGTGGGGCTAGAGGCCTGACCTCCAGTAATTGAAGGGGACCTTGTAATGGCTCCGGCCCCCCTGTCGTTGTCCAGTGAGGGATGAGGGCCATACCCATCCCGATGTCTTTTTCCTGGAGAGGGGATACTTTTGTCATCAACCCCTATGCAGTCAGGCTTGTCCCTTGGGGAACTCAGAGAGATAATTTTAACTTTTATTTATATTCCCTTGCAGTGCTTAGCCTCGCAGCCTAAGCAAGAATTCAGATCACCAGTCAGAGGAGGTTCTGGGTGGCCCCTCTTTGCTTGGTCTAGGGGCCGAATTCCCCTCTTTTAGGTTGGGTGGAGATGGGTTTTGTGAACACCCTGGAGAGAGTAACAACCTCATCTTGAGTCTTGTGGTCCTCCAAAGCTAACTTATGATAATGTACCTGAATAGGATTTGCTACCAAATTAATTATCTGTTGTTTCACAAAGTTAGTCAGCCTATTTAAGGCCAAGGGACCAAAAGAAATAAGCAAAAATAACCCAATTAGTGGTCCCAAGATGGGAGGAAGTAGGGTTGACAACCATGGAGAGGTTGAAAACCAATTCTTATACCAGATCTCATCTTTCTCTTTCTCTCTCTGTCTTTTCTCAGGGCCTTCTCTGACCTTTTTCATGCTCTCTTTAACCATCCCTGTCTTGTTGATGTAAAGGCAACATTCTTCTTTAAGGGCTGTACACAGTCAAGAGCTGTACACAGTCTTCTATTGTAAAACAGTAAATCAAGTCCAAAAAAGTCCTTTGCAATTTTTGGAGGTCTCTTCACACAGCGAAGCGAGGGATTTCTTCAGATTAGTGATGTCAGTTTCTAGCTGTTTGATGTTCTTGTCAATGGCCCTTCGAAGGTCTGAGTAGTATAAGTTCAGAGGCCAGCATATGGATTAGAACTTCTAACAGCAGACATCACAGGTGATTAATCTTTACTTGAGATACTGCCCGGGTTAGAGCTCCTGAGAGGCCCTCTTCCTCTCGGGTTTGTGAGGTTGGGTACAGAGCTGCTGCCTAGGAACTGCTCTGTGCTCGGGCCCAGACCGGAAGTCTAGAGATTTAACTTTTTTATAATCGAGTTTATCCACATTTACTATAAAAGCAAATCACCAATGAGCAATTTGAGATGATACAAATCTGTTTAATTACATAGATAAACTACAGTATAGATTGTTTTCAGCATAATGAAAGCACCACACATTTCTCTTGATAGATAAAAATGATACATGGTCAGATTAACTATAATGGTAGAAAAATCTAGAATAGTAAGTAGTATTAGTTGAGGTCTCCTAAGCAATTACCACACCTAACACTGCTTAGCAGGAGAAACTTAAGGTGAATGAAGATAGTGTCCTCTATTCTACAAATGTTGATACTACTGACTGTGTCAGACACCTGTTTGATGCTGGGTATATTAAAGTAAATAGAACATGGTACTCGTGTGCAAGGGGTTCTTAGCCAGGATAGTGGAGGGTGTAGATTTTAACAGGACGATCTTGGTTCCTACAGACATTTGGTAACATCCGGTGACAGTTTAGGGTTTCCTTTCCAGGGAGATGCTTACTGGCATCTTGTGAGTAGAGGGTAAGGATGCTAATGGATATTCTATAATGCACAGGATGCTCCCATGACAAGTAATTGCGTGGTCCTATAAAATGTTAGTAGTGCTGAGGTTGAGAAAACTTAGACACTCTAGTGAGCTTGGAATGGGGGCCTGTGAGGAGGAATATGATGGTGATAGACTTCAGTTCTCTAAAACTGACTCAGCAATGCAAACAGTAAAATATTTTATAATAGCATTAAGTTATATGTAGCAAAATTCTTTTGCATATATTAATGTTTAATAAATACAACAAAAACATTAAGTTAATAGAACTTTGTACTTTTTAGAGTGGGAAGGGAGAGGATAAACATTGTTTTGAACTATTAGATATAATTTAATAGTACCCTTTTCTTGTTCCTAAGAGAAAGCTTGGTGGTAATCTCTCTCTAGAATCTCAGCATTTTTAGATATGGAGAGAAGCTCTTCACAACTGTAATATTTTGAAGATGGCCTTAGATATAGGCTACACTTACAAAGTATGACAAAACTGTTAGTGTAATTTTATGAGCTCACATTTGTTATTTCAAATCCTTCTAGTCATTAGATGTTTCATGTTCTGTTCTCTTAAACAGGGTATAAATAGTAAGTTCAGCAGTAAAAGCTAGACATTTTAGCAGTGGAAACATCAGCAGATGGTCAGAGGCCTCCAAGATGTTACAGCTCAGGCACCCCATTAACTAGCTTCAGCGCTCTCCCATTACTGGCAGGCAAAGTAAGTAAGTTAGCACCAGCCGGAGAATTCTGGGCAGGTGAAAGCAATTGACTATAACCCCAAAGCCCAGACCAATCAGATAATCTAGGGGGTGAGCTAAGGGCATCTCTGGCTCAGTCTGAATTTCCACATAAGTTCGTGCTTACCTTGGACTTTCAATGAATGAAAATCAAGTTTCCATGATTAAAAGCAAATGTACTCTGTGCCACAGTTGCAGAGAGATGAAGACCTGCAGTGTATATCCTACACCAGAATGAACTAGAGGAGACAGAATGAGAGATGAAATTTGGGGAAATATGTGATCTTTTTTACTTTTGGATTATTCACCAATTTCCCCTTTAGCCATGTAGCTGAGTTTTCACACATGAAAACAATATCTTTCTGTAGAGCAGATACAGGCTTTCCTGAAGGATGTTTTGCACTTTATTTTGTCTTTTATAAGTCTAAAAATTATACTTAAAAACCTCAAATGTGAGCAATTGGTTTAAACTTTGCCAACCCTTTGTGTTTTTAAGCAGCCAACCAGGAGGCAGTGTAGCTACTCAAGTCTTAAAAGTGTGTAATGACTCCCATTACAGAACTTGAAGTGCTGTCCAAACTTAAGAGTGCCCAAATTTTCTTGAAGGTAAAAAGTGCAGGATGCTAACTTTAGGCATACCAGGATGACAAGCCGTCAGTCCAATGGAGGAGCTTAAAGCAGCTCAAAAGAAGTGGAGCTTGCCCCGTGTTACTCTCCTTTTAAGCACTGGCTATTTCGAGTACACTTTAAATACATTGTAAGATGGGATCTTTGCCTGAATACATTCTCCTAGTAGAAGCAGTAGTTTTGGCTTTCATCTGATAAGAACTTTCTCAGATTTTAGCAGCAGAGTTTTAGAAATCTACATAAGTAACCTTTTTTTTGTTTTTTTAAAAAAGGAAGGATTTCTTTCAGAAGTAGCATCCGGTTTTGGGAAATTCCTGGATCATAGAATAGCAATGTTTGGAGAGGTCTCTTTCCAGAATTTGAAGAATAAATTGTATGGGATAAAAGATTGCGCCACCAAAAAAATTCTGTACCATCATTTAACTCCCTGTGTGTCCTCTTCATCCTCTTTCTTCTTGTGTGAGATCAGTGTTTTAAGCTTATAGTTTCTAAGGTCTCTTCTATCACTGGCACAATATGATTCTAAAGCTAATGAAGTTTCATCTCATAGAACATTCATTCTCCCACTCCCTTTCTATGTTAATGTCATAATGAAACTACAAAACGTTATCGATAAAGCTTGTGAGACCAATCTATTTGCAGTAACTCAAATGAATCTGGGCACATTTTGATGTGGGTCACTGGACCTTAGATATGATAAGTAGGGATAAATAAGAAAGAAATTTAAGGAGTTAGTCTCTCCTTTGAGTTTATTTAGAGATCAATGAATACACAAAAGTGGTGGATGAATAGGACACAACTTTCCTATGATTCTCTTTTAAAAAGTAAAATGGACTGTGTATTTGGAGCTGGACATAGGGACAGCAATCCACCCTACATAGATATTTATGATTTATGCCCTGCAGTCTCAGCTAAAATCCACCACTGGCATTCTATCACTTATCTATTTTTGTCTAGCAACATCACCACAATGGTAGAGGCTAAGACAAACCACACTTCTGTCTCATAGCACAGCTTAACTGGGTCTTCTGCAAGGTTGCAATTGGTGTTGGCAGGAAGGTCATGTCATCTGGAGCACAGGATCCCCTTTCCAGCTCCCTGAGGTTGTTGGCAGCATTTGGATCCTGACAGGTTGTCAGAGAAGGGCTCCGGTTTCTCCCTGGCATCTGGCCATCCAGCCAAGTGCTCTTCTCCACACACAGGCAGCTTACAACATGGCATCGTGCTTCTGTAGGGAGCTCAGAGTTTTTGCTCCAAAACTCTGATCTGTGTTTGCTGAAATGAGCAGATATTAGAATAACAGGGGTAAGTGTACCACTGTGCACAAACATGGAAGCCACACAAAACATGAATGAAGCTCAAAGAAGAGCTAGCTGGTTCAGGCTGATTCTTCCCTCATTAGAGGGAGAGGATTTATATGAAGTATAGGCAGTTTAGAGCAGTAAATCAGTTTATGGGTGATGAAAGGACTTGCAACACAGAAATTAGCTTGTAATGAATTCTCCTTGGAAGTGGAATGAGCCTAAGAGACAAACACTGTGTTGTCACAGGTTTACATCTTTTTTTTTGATGTTTTATTTACATTTCATATGTTGTCCCCTTACCCCATCTCCCACCCACCCAGGAACCCCCTACCCCCTCACCTCTCCTCCTTCTTCTCTGCGGATGTAACCCCTACCTACCCCCTCACTCCCACCTCCCCACCCTCAAAATTCCCACCCCCGGGGCGTCCAGCCTTCATGAGGTCACAAGTGTTTCAATTTTCCCCATGTCTGAGTCCTAACCTGAAGCTGTCAATACATAGGGATAGCTCAGCACAATTGATTTTGAGGCTGGAGTAATCCCTGTGCTGGAATGTTCTGTTTAGACTAGTTTTAACAAGAATTGTTCTAGATACTGATAGTCTCCTTAGGTAAGACTCACCCCTGGCTTAGAAACATTGCTTTGGGCTGAAAACCAGCAAAACATATTCTGAATGTCTTTCACAATTGCTGTGAGTTACCTAGAAGGAAGTAATACTGCTTGAGCCCCATCTCCATCTTTGGAGTAGTCACTTCTTAGGGTATATTTTATATGTCCCAATTATCCAATTAATGATAATACATGCTTTTTTTGAAAGAAGTGAGTACAAATCTATTTGTACAAATCTCTCATCTCTTCAGACATGGTGCACATCTAGATCCCTGCCAGGTGCTTGCTGGTGACCCCAGCATCTGCAATGAGAGACAAGGCTCTAGGCTCTAACCTGTGTAAGTCTCTGGTGATCACTGTAAGTTGGTGCTCACTGTCTCTCTTCAGAAAGAGTGAATTACAGAGATCTTGAAAGGATGTAACCGGTGGCTTGTACATTTCCAACCTAAAATGACATGGATTTAAAGATAACCCAGAAGGGATCTTCATAACTCCCATCTACAAGCATTAGGATTTTTATTGTTACATATTGCATTGTGCAACCCCCTCGAAATAGAGAAAGACAGGTTGAAACCTGCAGGCATTTCAACCTCATCATCTATATATTATAAAAGAGACCACACCATCAACATCAAACTTGAGACTCATGCCTTATTTTTGGTCAAGCACAGTACAATGTGAAATTTTATATGTTCTACAGTCTTCCAAATGTCATATTATATTCTTTTGATAGTAGATATATGTTTTAAATCATCTCATAAACTCTGTGGGTTCATAAATAGCAACAATTTTCTAAATGCATTTCCTTAATTATTTTTACTTCCAACAACAGTGCTTCTTGTGAATGAAAGTGGAAGGAAAAAATTACTATCTTTTATTACCTCACTGATTCTTTGTCTCTGTTTCTCCTTCCCTCACTTTCTTTCCTTTCTTTTCCTCCTACTTCTTTTTTCTTATTTGAGTTGGTTTTTCTGAATTATGTATATTTATATGTTTGCACATAGAATACAAAGACCACCAATGGATTTCCCAAACTGAAACAAAGTGAAGCTTTGCCCATTGTATAGAGGCCAAGACAGTTGGGGGAGGTAGTGCTATCATTAAAGCACCTATATAATTACAAATGACTTGGCTTTCTTCCCCAAACACTCAGCTTTTACAATGCTTCCAGCGATGGGCAATTTTCATGAGAGAAGTCATCAGTGAATGGAGAACTAAGTTAATTCTTAGTTCTACTTTTTGTAATGCCTACCTAGAGTCCAGATTAACCATTAAAGAAAGTGAAGACCCACAAGAAGCAACATAGTTTTGAAGCCCAGTGTAATCTTAACTTCAAAAAAGCATGTGGGTTACACAATGAGTGAGTCGTGCACATTGACTTTCATAGACTACATGCTGCTTACAGCTCTTCTCAGAGCATGGCTCTAGGTTTCCTCTCCCCATGTTTGCCTGGTTGACTTCTTTATCCACGTCTTGAGTAGCCATTTCAGAACAGGTTGGTTGACTACAGGCCTTCCTTTCTTTATCTTATTTCTGCAATCACTGTTAGTAAGGGCATTGTCTGTCCATACTGAAAAATACAGTTTGATGAATTGTTACATTGTCAAGTTTGATGCTGTTTATGACAAACATTAATGTTATTTTAGCTTCTTCTATTAGAAAAAATGGGTGTATCTTTTTATTGATGATGTTTACGAAATACATCATTTTTGCTTGAGAGAACCTAAATTGTGAAATTAGTTTCCAAGACTGTTACACTTGACATAGAGTTTTGTTGAATGATATAGTGATAAGTCACTTGTTCTCTTCCTTCAGAGAGTCTTTGAAAAGTTTGACTTGAGCTATTGGAAAAAATATGTGTCAAGCTTCTGGTCTAAGACACTAAGGATTCAAAGCTCCTGCCTTGTAGCATTTTACCACCTAGTCTAGAAGTCCAGAAATAGAAATGTCCTCTGGTAAGACAAAAGCTAAATGGCAGGGCCTATGTTGTAAGAACTCAAGCAATGCCTGATGACCTCTGCAATCATGCTGGCATAGCCAAAATTGCCAAATATAAAGAAATTACCGAAAATCACAGCAGAGTTTGGAAAATGAGATTTGATGAAACAGTGAGACAAAAAGACATAAAAAGAAAGGAAAAATTTTGAGAATTCTTAGATATTTTCTTTACTGTGTCAAGGTCACTGACCTAGTGCTCCTCTAGCTCTCCTGAGAATGCTCTGGGCATCTCTAGTTAAGGTGGTATTATTTAAATTATGATTTAAATAATTTTTATTGGTCTAAAAACAGCTACACTGGGAGTGGTGGATTGTGTATGTAATCCTAAACCTATGAAGAGTGAGGCGGGAGGATTGTCGCAAGTTTAAGGACAATCTAGTTTACTAGGTGAGTTCGAGAACAGCCTAGGATGCAGAATAAGACTGTCTGAAAAAGCAAATGGTAGTGGTGATGCTGTTGATGGTGGTGATGATGATGGTGGTGATAGGCAATTCTTCCTTTATGATGAATTAGAAGCCTAAAATGTGAAGGTATTGCACACCATGGGTCTTATAATGAAGCCACTACATTCACTAAGATTCTTGTGAAAGTAAAAACTTGATTTCCGAACTACCTATCTGTTTAAGACGGTAGGGATCTCAAATCCAAATCTGCTATCTCATTCAGAGGGTGGGGATGTGGCTCAGTGGGAGAGTACTTGTCTAGCATGAGTGAGATCTTGGTTTTGAATCTCAGCACCAGAAAAAAAAAACAAAACAAAACTCATGAAACCAAATGCCCACATCTTTGCATTGCTATCTTGGTGTTTCCATTGAGTTTTTCATCGGCTGATGAAATTACCACAGCATTCGTGGTCAGTCAGTGTGTAGAAAGTCAGTTTTGTAGTTTATTTCCAAGAAGTTGTCATTTCTACAACTCTAATTAGATTCAGCTGCATATTGTTTCTAACATGCTCTTTTGAATATAGTCAAAGAAGGTGGAGCAGTGTGTTGCAAAGACTTGATTCTCTAACTTTGTAAGCAAATAGAAACCATTTTCTTAAAGTTCAAGCAGAGTGAGTTTCTCTCTCCCCCCTTTTCTCAAAGGTTTATACCTTTGTAAAAGTCTTGGCCAGATGCACTTTAAATTAATAGCATACTGAGGAAAGTCTTTTTCCACAGAAGAAAATTTCCTCCTCATCAGGAGGGACTAGAATTTCCTTTCCTCTTTCTCTGAAGTGTGCATAACTGAATGTGTAAAGATTTGGTTTGAGAGGTGCAGGATGGGGTGTGAGTTCCGTTTGGTAAGCTAGTATTCTAGAAGGGTCTTCCTCCTGCAGAGTTAGTGCATTCTTGTGTCCTAGGGCAGTTGGTTTGGAATGGATACCTTTTGCTTTATCTTTCCACTCCTTTAGCCTCATTCCTGGGAGTACAATTGTACTTGTCTCCCCAGGTAATCTTTGAGGTAAACACCTGGCATTTTATTTGAAGAGCTAGAACCTGAGCCCCTCTTCCCTGGCCTCCACATTTGGGCTTTGCAGCTGGGAAGCATGTTCACTCACATTGCATTTTTTCCCATACAGGAAATCCTCCTGGGAGGGCTGGGTACATGTGGTACCTTTGAAGTACCACAAGCAATTTTCTCTTTCCTACTTTTCTTCAGTGTTTCTTTACATTATTTTAATTGATGTATTTTGATGTGCTGTATTAGGAAAGCTTGAAGGATGATGTATTTAGCATACAATGTCTATTATGATTAACTTTCTTTATGGAAAACATGACACCTCCATTATGGGTCTGCTAACTATCCTGGGTTCTGGGTTGCAACAACACAAACTAGTCCCTTGCACAGAGGCAGAAAAAGCCCATTATTTCCCACGCCCTGCTTGGCCAAAGCTGAATGTTTGTAACTTTGTTGCACATTTTAAAACTCTGATGTTTACAGTACTACATTTCCTCCATTTGAGGGTCATTTATGTCAAGTGAAGCATTTGATGACATATGCATATTCATGTACAAATGTAGTTTGTGGATAGAAACATATTTCTTACTATTTGGTGATGAGAGAGCTCCACAGCCCTGACCTAATTATCATGTAGTTTAAATCCAAGAAAAGTAGACACATGCCAACGTTGCTCACAGTGCATTTTATGCTGGTTTAAATTTCAATTTAATGTGATTCCTTGAAACAAACATATTGCTAATCACTTTTCTTCCTTCACCTGGAAGGAAGGAATATTCAGAAGTAATAGATTCTTTCTGCCTAGTCAGTTGATCTGGAAAAAATGAGAAAACAAAACCAAAACAAAACCCTACCCATTCATCATTGATGTTTTAAGTCTAATCAGTCCACACAGTCTCTGGAAGAAATCCAAAGAATAAAAGCTCCAGAGATATTTAGAATTTTCTAAGTCTAATCTGAGATAAACTAGCAAAGACACACCACTTCAAATACTGTTTTAGAAATAATATAAAATTATTATTCATAATAATTTTAAGTTGCTTTCTTTTTGGAACCATTCTCATGAAACTTCTGAAATTTAGTTTTTTGGGGGGCCACAGGAGGGGCAATGTTCTTTAAAAATATCTTTCTTTTCCCTTATTGATTTATAATTAACCTCTGTTGAAATGAGGCCTGGAACGTGTCTTTCCAAATAAATAAATAAATAACACCAAGTCATGGATTCGGGTTGATTTTTGCTTTCCTAAGTGGTCAGGGACTCTGTGACTTTTGAAATGCTGAGATAGTTTTGCTGTATTAAGTGTAGTACAAGGAAGAGGCACAGTAAACTAATTTATATCTCACTGTGTCTCAAGTGAGTTTGAATTGATTCATCTAACACAGAAGAGGTGATCATGGAAAGAAAATTGCTGCAATTGGAGCATCTCCAAATTTTCACTGGACTAGTACACAAACTCCATAAATTAATGTATACATGTTCAGTATAACAAGGAAGATTCAGGAATTTAGTGCCATGGGTTAACATGAAATACAGTTTGGATTGTGTAGTGAAAGAGACTCTAGAATTCACAAAATGAATGCCCAATATATTTGGGAAGGGGGTTAAACTGGTCACTTCCCTGGTTATGTTCTAAGGAAAGGTATACATGGCACAGTCTCCTTAGAATTTTAAATCTATATACTTGATGTGAATCTTAACCCTGGGAGAAAACTTAAAACGTCTTTAATACCCAGTGGAAATCTTCCACTATACCATTTACATGAATCTGTTCAGTCATGTTATGTATTTATGTATGTATGTATGTATGTATTATTTATTTCGTGTGGGCGTGTGTGTGTGTGTGTGTATGTGTGTATGTGTGTGTGTGTGTGTGTGTGTGTCTGAGAAAGGGGGTCATGAGTATTTGGACTGATCTGGAAAACAGAGACTGGCCCCTTAAGAAACGCTGATTCATGCTTTAAGAGTCCTTATTCCTCTTCCATCAACTACCCCACCCCCTCCCCATTGCAACTGTTACAAAATGTGATTGCTGGTAGGACCGAGATGAGTGGAATCTGGAGACAGGAGAGTCCTAGGAGTCTATGCAAAGTCCAACCTAACCCCAGAGCACCATCTCCCTGCAGAGGAGGGCCTCTGAGGTCGTTCCCATCCCCTTGGTGGTGGGAACTATTTGTCGTAATAAAGGTTTTTTCCTTATTTTTTCTTCTTTGAGATTGGCATTTCTTTGTTCCCTGATAATCTATAATTTTGTGACTGGGATACACATAATTTTGTGACTGAAAGTGCAGCTTTCACTTTCAGCCTCAGATCTGTAACCTTTATTTTGGGTCTGAGATCTTATGATTCCTTTCACACTTGGGGTCATGGTGCTGTCCTTTTGGCATCCCTGCTTCAGACTTCTAGCTGCCACAGTCCGTCAGTGGCCCCTTACTCTTCAATGGTCACTTTGCTTTCCTACTTGGATAGGTCTTCTTTCCAAAAATGTATAGTTCTTTTTGTTTATGGGGACACATTCAGTACTTCTAGATGGCCACTGAAAGGCAAGACCCTGATCATATTTGTGCCTTTCTGTGTGTACAAGTGCAGATGAGAAGATAGTTTTATTAACTCAGTTTTCTCCTTCCACATTTATATAGGTTTCAGGGAACAAATTCAGGTTGTCACACTCACGAAAGCAAGCACTTTACCAACTGAATCCATCACCTGGCCTTACTAAGTCTTACTGGTATGTCTTACTGGTCTTACTAAGGATCTGCTAGAAGAAGTATTTGAATGGGTTAAAATGTGTGGTAAAATACAGTTTGTCCCACTGCAGTAGTTACTTTGCTCTTAGCTGGGACAAAATGCTTGAGAGAGACAGAAACAAAAGAAATAAGGAAAGTTTATATTAATTCAGCTTCAGAGGGATTACAGTTCACATGACACAGAAGTCATGATGGCAAGAGTGGCTTTATCTGCACTGAAGGACTAGGCAGCAGTGGCTTGTTCTCCTAGTACAAACCAGAAAGCATAGAGAGCTAAAGCATAACCAGGGGAAGGTATAACCTTCAAGGCCCATGCCCAGTTACCTATGTCTACCAGCAAGGCCTCAGATACCAACCATTCCATAATTTTCTACAACAGTGTCATCAGCTGAAGAACCATGTGCTCAAACACAAGAATCTGTAGAGGACATTTTATATTCCAACCATATCATTAACCAAAACACATGTTGAAATCTGGTTGTCAGTATAGTAGTCTCAGGAAATGGGACCTTTCAGAGGGCTTAATAAAGCTATCTTTAAGAGGGATTAATGTATTTCCTGTAAGATTGGGAGAATTAGTTTTCATGAGAATGGGCTATAATAAAGAGACTATCTCCCCTTCTTCTCTCTTCTGTGTGTTCTTGCTTATATCTTCTGACACTGACTTCAGCACAAGTCGACTGAATGTAGCTAGCCAGTTTTAGACTTTTCTGTCTTTAGAACCATGAGCAAAAACAAACTTTTTTTGTCATATGCAGCACTCGGTCTGAGACATTTGGTTATAACAAGAGAAAATGGAGTAAGATAGGGAATTAGTCATCTCTTGGGCTTCACTGATCTTGCTATATTTCTGTAGCACAGCCCACTCTTCCATTAAATTATAAGGAAGTAGCATTATTCCATGGGCCATTCTGACCTTAAATTTCATAAACGATCTGCTGTAAGTCAGAATGTGCCTTGAAGTTCTCAGAAGAACCAAAGATATATTGCAATGGAGTCGGGGTTGAGGACTGGAGAAGCATGTCAAACAAAAGCTTATAATGTTAGTTCTTTAGCTGTGGTTCTACTGATCTCTTTCTTTCTCTACCTTCTTTCTATTCCTGCATCATCACCTTGTCCATTTTGTTGTGGTAGAGAGATAGAGTCACAGAGTCCAAAAACATTTTTAAATTGGTCTTAAAGTATGTAGAATCTTTATTCTTAATGAGTTTGTCTTTGTCCAGAGATACTTCAAATATTAACTTTTTAAAAATGCAAATTTATTCTTACTTTCTCCAAGGATATTTCAGTTTTAATGACTAATAAACATTTAATTTTTAAAAAATGACTATTAAAGGACTTTGGAGAAGGGCTTAGCAAGTAAATAAGCATATAAATTAGCTGAATAAGCATGAGGATCTGAGTTTGGGTCTTGCCACCCATGTAAAAAGCATGGCTAGATACATAGCTGAAATCTCAGTGTTGAAGGAGGTTGAAACAGCAAGATTACCGAGACTTGTTGGCTGCCAATTCAGCTTCAGTTCTAGTTAAAGTTCATATCTCAAAGGAATGAATGAGACAACGATAGAGAAGACCTCTGATGTCCATCTCTGCCCCTCACTCATGAGCACATACACATATGCACATACAAACCACACATATACCATATTAACACATACATATACTCACACCTCCAGAATGATTATCAAATACTTGGGATGTTAACTTTTATTGAAACTCTAAGGCTGTTTCTACAACCATTATCTTAGTCAAAATGTGACAAATTCTCTTATCTCCTTCTTCCAGGAGAATTTAGACTCTCTGAAAGACCCATTTCTGGGGGGATATAATGAAAAAGCAGAAGATAATTGGTTCCATTCATTTTGAAATTATTTATAATACCATGAGGAATTAATTCATATTCAAAGAGAACTGAACAAAGCTTTAGGGAAACCCACTGTGTCCCACAATCCCCCTTCTATGGGGGAAGGTAGTGTTTTGGCAGTGGTGGGTAGAAAATTCCTGGGAAAGTTAATTCATCATAATTTTATATGTCACACAGGAGTTTCCAAGCCTGAGAATAGGACATCATCTTGAGGCTCACATATTTGTCTTATGAATACAGCCCACACAAACATGGACAGATATATATATGATGTTTGAGTTCTTTACATCTCTGATTCCAGGTCAGAGTTTCGTGAATCAGAATCATTCTAGGAGTGACTGCCTCTGAACAGGATGTTGTAGGAATAAATGATCACTGAATCTATCAGTTTACATCAGAAAACTTAGTTTGGGCTCACCATATGTGTTTCTGTTTATGTTAAAAAACCACTCTGCCTCATCTTATGTTCACTGTGATTACAAAGTGAAAGAGTGGCTGAAACAAGGATAGTTGTCATGGCAGACAGAAAAAAGAGTCTGACAGCCTGTTAACTCTTTTTTTTTCTTTTTCTTTTTTTTTTTAATTTCTTTTTTTTTTTGAACATGAAATGCTTTTTTTTTATAGCATGTTTTACAAGGGGAGGGGGTAAGAGGGTCCAGGT
>NW_021604589.1:7995706-8015402 GCF_004785775.1 Grammomys surdaster | reverse complement strand
GTATTTCAGGGGGACTCCTTCTGAGGGGGTACCGTTCCCCCTCTTTTGTTTTTAAAGCCAATTTTTCAGAGTTCTTGTAAAATCAGGGCAGAAGCGCCAACAGTTGCTCCTTCCACACTCAGAGAGTCATGAAGGCCTTATTTAAGGATATATAAATCTATATTAATAATCTTTTGTCAAAGGACTTTTATAGCTCCACTGACAATTAATCAGACTATATGATATATCGATTAGAAATAGCTTTTTCTACTTTTTGTGAGATTACCTCTCTTTTGTCAATTAACTGTTGAGGAAGTTAGGGTTTACCTCTCTCTTGAGAATATTGAACAGAGATTTAAATTCTTTTGTGGAGAGCTTAAAATAGTATCTTAGCCAATTTGCATCTCCTAGAAACTTTTGAAATTAATTTAAAATAAATAGACTTCCTTTTTTTTAAATCCTTTATCTGTGTGGGGTTTTTATTGGGTATTATACGTATTTACCTTTCAATGTTGTCTCCTTTCTCATTCTCCCCCCAAATCCCTTATCCCCTACCCCTTCCTCCCAATTTTTGTGATGGTGTGCTCCAAACATCCTCCCAGTCCCATCTCCCTGCTCTCGAATTCCAACACAGTAGGGGATCCAAACTTTTGGGGACCTTGGCCCTCCACTTTCACTGGAGTCTAACAAGGTCACCCTCAATTCCCTATACAGGTGCGTGAGTCCCTCCCTTTGTGCTCTCTGGTTGGTGGTTTAGACTTTGGGAGTTCTGGTTGAAACTTCTGATGCTCCTTCTAAAAAGGACCAACGCATTCATACTTTGGTCTTCCTTCTTCTATGTGAGTTTTATGTGGTCTATAAGAAGATTCTTAGAAATTGTGAGCTTTTGGGCTAATATCCACTTATCAGTGAGTGCATACCATGTATGTTCCTTTGAGATTGGGTCATCTCACTCAAGATGATATTTTCCAGCTCCATCCATTTGCCTAGGAATTTTGTGAACTGATTGTTTTTAATAGCTGAGTAGTACTCCATTGTATAAATGTACCACATTTTCTGCATCCATTCTTCTTTTGAAGGGCATCTGGGTTCTTTCCAACTTCTGGCTATTATAAATAAGGCTGCTATGAACATGGTGGAGCATGTGTCCCTGTTGTATGTTGAAACTTCTTTTGGGTATATGCCCAGGAGTGGTATAGCTGGGTCCCTAGGTAACGCTATGTTCAATTTTCTGAAATACCGCCAGACTGCCTTCCATAGTGGTTGTACCAGTTTACAATCCCACCAACAGTGGAGGAGTGTTCCTCTTTCTCCACATCCTCGCCAACATGTACTGTCACCTGTGCTTTTGATCTTAGCCATTCTGACTGGTGTGAGGTGGAATCTCAGTGTTGTTTTCATTTGCATTTCCCTGATGACTAGGGATGCTGAACACTTCTTTAGGTGCTTCTCAACCATTCGAGCTTCCTCAGTTGAGAATTCTTTGTTCAGGTCTGTGCTCCATTTTTTAATAGGGTTCTTTGATTGTCTAGAGTCTAATTTCTTCAGTTCTTTGTATACCTTGGATATTAGCCCTTTATCAGATGTAGGGTTGGTGAATATCTTTTCCCAATTTGTTGGTTGCCGCTCTGTCCTATTGACTGTATCCTTTGCTTTACAGAAGCTTTGCAGCTTTATGAGGTCCCATTTGTCAATTTTTGGTCTTAGAGCACAGGCCATTGGCGTTTTGTTCAGGAACTTTTTCCCTGTGCCTATGTATTCCAGGCTTTTTCCCAGTTTCTCTTCTATTAGTTTCAGTGTCAGCCTGTTAACTCTTATATAACACAACTTAATGGTAGGTTTGAGAGCAACAATTGATGATCAGGGTTCTCTAGAGTAACTGAACTTATGAAATCTCTCTCTCTCTCTCTCTCTCTCTCTCTCTCTCTCTCTCGTACACACTTGCACAACTCACTCTCTGTATAATTACATATATGCATATATATATATATATGTATGTATATGTATATGTATATGTATATATATATGAGATTTATTAGAATAACTTATAGGCTGTAGTCCAGCTAATACTACAATAGTTGTCTATGAATAGAAAGTCTAAGAATCCAGTAGTTGTTCAGTCTGAAAGACTGGATGTCTCAGTTGGTCTTGAGGATACTCCTGAATCTCGAGGAAGTGGGCTCTAATGTCAGTGAAGGAGTGCACTTGATAAGGAGGGGAGAGCAAGCAAAAAGGACAACCTTCCTTTGTCCATATCCTTATATAGGCTGCCAGTAGAAGGTAGGGCCTAGATTGGAGGTGGGTTTTCCCACCTCAAAAGAGCTTAAAAGTGAGTCTTTCCAATTCAAAGATCCAGATTAAGGGCATGTCTTCCTACCTCAAAGATATGGATTAGAATTAGATCTTCCCACTTCAAATTAAGCAAAAATCCCTCATAGTTTTGCCCTTCTATTTTGGAGTTTTAGTTATTTTCAGATGTATTCAGATTGATAAGCAAAATAGCCATCACAAGTATCATCTTCCAAAGATGAATTTAAGTCATACAAGTGGTTCAGTTGACTTCTTAATAAGTAAAAATACTGAGATTAGACTTGAACAACTGTATTTTTTTAAAAAATTAAAGCATATTTTTTCTATGTAGGGAATGTATAAATATTGATGGCATAATTATCAACCTGCTATACTGGCATATGGAATGATGGTGAAAAGGAAATCTAATGTAGGAGGATGAAGAAAAAATGAGAGGACTTCAAATAACCCCATTTTTAAAGTTTCTTTGGCAAATGTAGGTATAATGAGTAGGGAATACTGAGAAATACTAGTTTGAACTAGAATAGTATGTTAGGCCATTGGGAGGATAGTTCTTAATTTTTGCATTTTTATGAAAAATTATCTGAGTATAAATATGTATGAGTATGAGTAATGCATATTTATTCTTATAATATCATATGGATAATATGTGGATTCATCCCATTCAAGTGCCCACTGCATGCACATAAGGATATATACCTCACATTTCACAGAAAATTAAACCATGAAATTAAAGCATAAACTGTGCTCTGTGTATCAACTCTAAATATCCATAATATATTTTGTTCTGTCTCTGAATATTTATTTATATAAATATTTATACTGTTATAATGATGAAGTTCTAATATTAATCATACTTGTCTCCATCCTATGAGAATTATTTTTGCCTGCATCATAAACTCTACACAAGTTTCAGTATGGTGTTATGACCATTGTGTACCAATCTTAACTAGATAGCTTCAGTGACTGGTGGAGGTAGCACATGACTAAGTCAATCAGATTCTGGCAGCCAGTAATCAGACTGATTCATGACCTGTCCAGTCTTCACAGAAGACTTTTGTTCATAGTGCTGATTTTCAATCTCAGTTCTCTATTTCTGCTTCTTCATGAAGCCTAAAATCCAATGGTCATTTCACTGGAAGTAGGCCGTAAGCCTTAGAATAAAGCTCACAGTTTAGAAAACACAGTGAAGATATTGATAGAAACTGGATGTCCTCGAGTCACCCTAAAGCATATTCTACCCCATGAGTTTACAGGTACATGACGTCATAAATCTTTTTAATTATTTAAGATACACTGAAGTGTTATTTGTATTACTTCTTTCTGTAAAGACCAGAAGTTATACACTGTATCTATCTCTTTGTGCACTAGCTACAAGAATGTTGATCCATTTCTTAAATTCTGTTCTTAACACAGGTGTGACCATGTACATTTATACCCAATAAGTACTTATTGAAAGAAAACATACAAATCAATACTAGTACAGGGCAATGAAGTTTATAGGACTGGATGTGTAAGTTATGTAGAGTTGTGGATGTTCATATATACTTTCTTTGCTGTGCAAGTGAGAATCAGCAGCTTCTCAATGATACTGGCAAGTCTTCCCAAAAACACGTTTCTCCATTACTTGGTGTTATATACATCCTTTTTGAGAGTGGCTTATTGAGTTTGTTGAAAATGATTTGTCAACACACCTTGGAGTGTGCTTGCCTTGTTTATTTAAACCACAATTATTAGGTAGGATCAGAATCTTCTTTTTTTCAGAGTAATTTCAAATAGAGTTTTGTCTTAGAGTTTTACTGCTATAAACAGATGCCATGATCAATTCAAGTCTTATAAAGGCCAACATTTAATTGGAACTGGCTACAGGTTCAGAGGTTCAGTTCATTATCATCAAGGCAGGAACATGGCAGCATCCAGGCAGGCATAGTGCAGGAGGAGCTGAGAGTGCTGCATCTTCGTCTGAAGGCTGCTCGCAGAATACTGGCTTCCAGACAGCTAGGATGAGGGTATTAAAGCCCACACCCACAATGACACAACTACTCTGACAAGGCTACACCAAATAATGCCACTCCCTGGGCCAAACATTTACAAACCATCACAAGGTCATAATCACTGAATGGGTAAATCCTTTTGTTTGTTTTTCGAGACAGAGTTTCTCTGTGTAGCCCTGATCCATCGTGGAACGTGCTCTGTAGACCAACCAGGCTGAGATTGAATGCAGAGATCAACCAGCCTCTGACTTACTGAAGCCAAGTGAGTCATTGATGTAGTCTAAATGCTTTTGATGGCAGTTTTATAGGTTAGAAGAGAAAAATATGTATCTATTCCACATGGCCAATCAGAAGAGAAGGAAATGTGGATACAATGAAAAGGAAAGTAACTAGAAAGATGAGTGGACATTAAAAAAAAACACATTTTATAGCTATTGTGTGCAGGAGATGGAAGTAGGGGCTGTTACAGGTCTCCAGCATAGATCCCCAAGAGGAAAGCAGTGGAGGATGAAAACACTTGGAAGAAGCAATAATGTAGTAAAGTAGTCATCAGTCAGGGAGACACTCATGATCTTTTAGGATGTTTGAGGACTCAGTCACAAATCAACTTTAGGCTCACCATTGCAACTGCTGTTGAAGTTAGTGTGGCCTTTTGACTCTGGGAAAGTAGTGCGTTCAGGAGTTTCATCAGCAGGCCCAAGGAAGTGGGCTGTTCTTGGCATGGGAAGAACCGGAACTCTTTGCCTCTGCAGGATTTTAGAAGGATGTTACAGGTGCAATGAGCAAAGGCAAGTTATGCAGGTGCTCAGTATATCACTATCTTCAGCTTTTTGAGATTTTCTTTTTCTTTTTTTTGTCATTTTAATTTTTTCCCTGTTTTTAAAATTTCTTTTTTATATTTATTTATTTTATGTATACTGAATGTTTTGCTTGCATATATTTATTTGTACCATGTGCATGCCTGGTTCCAGTGGAGGTCAGAAGAGGGCATTGGATTCCCAGAAGCTTGAATTAGAGGTGGTTGTGAATCACCATTTTAATTTGGAGAACTGAACCTGGGCTCTCTGCAAAAGCCAACTCTAGTAACATGAATATTTTGAGGTAGCCCAAGAGATAATTTTTTGTTGAGTATAAACTTTTGTAGTAGGATCTGATGATTTTTTAATTTCTTCAGTTTCTGTTGATGTCTCCCTTTTCATTTCTGATTTTGTTAATTTGGATACTGTCTCTGTGTCCCCTGGTTAGTCTTGCTAAGGGTTTACCTATTTTGTTTATTTTCTCAAGGAATCAGCTCCTAGTTTGTTGATTCTTTGTATAGTTCTTTTTGTTTCTACTTAGTTGATTTCAGCCCTGTGTTTGATTATTTCCTCCCTCCCCCTAAAAAAGAGATACTTTTTTGAAAGCTATTTACTTCTAGGTATTTTTCCATGGAGTGTGGATTTTGCATCTTTATCCCTAACAAAAGTTTTTGTTTTGGTTGGGTTTTGGTTTTGGTTTGGCACGTGAGAGATAAGATAAACCTGTGAAGTGTTGAAGGCAAGAAAGCTTATTGTTCATGAACACATTCTAAGTCATCAATTAACACCCTAAATTGCCCTTGCCAAACTAGAGAGCTGTGGAATGGTGAAGTCGGGATATAGGACACATCAGATGGGAGTCAGGTATTGAATATGAAAAGATCAATCTGAAAAGGCTCTGCCCTTCAGAATCTGACAGAACTCACAGTCTGTGTGGTATGACTTGGTGGTGACTTGGCATTCTCATTCTGTTCATTGGCTTCCAGAGAACCAAGCAACATACTAGAATTTTTAATTGTATTGAAATGTAAATTAAACCAAAGTTAAAATAAGGCTACAGTGTGTGAAAGGGCCTGGGGGCTTTATTTTTCTCATGGCATCTGCTGTTACTCTCATGCTGTGATAAAATTGTTCATGTATTC
Source organism: Grammomys surdaster (assembly GCF_004785775.1). Classification (NCBI taxonomy): domain Eukaryota; kingdom Metazoa; phylum Chordata; class Mammalia; order Rodentia; family Muridae; genus Grammomys; species Grammomys surdaster. The sequence goes on along the minus strand of NW_021604589.1, from coordinate 8,009,180 downwards.
AAACAGTCAGTCTCACCATGAATCAGCATATAAACTGCAATACCCCTTAGGGAGGACCAATTGGCATGAGTAGCAGAAACTTTAAAACCATGCTCATCATTGGAACAGATGATTACTCACACAGGACTTCAGGCCAAAGGATCTGAGAGGTACTTACAAAGGTACATCATCAAAGAATGCCACCAAAGTATTGAAGGTTGAGAAGAGACCATCCAACTGTTTAAGATATTTGCTACACAGGTTACATTTTGGAACTCTTAGATATGATGAAAAGCCCCCAAAACAGACATTCTTTCAAGGACAGTTTAATGGTATAGGCACTTCTCATGATTCTTAAAGGAGATTAATTTATTTATTTTTATTTATGTGTGTGTGTGTATTTGTGGTTATTTACACACAAGAGTGTGTAGAAGTCAGAACAGGGTATTTAATTCCTTGGAATTGACATTACAGATGGTTGATAATCACTTGATGTGGGCACTAGGAATTAAACCCAGATTTTTTTCCAAGAGCAGTAAGTATTCTTAACCACTGAGCCATCCCCAATTTTTATCATATTTTTAATGAAAACATAACTTGCAAAATACTATACTTAAAATCTGTTCTATAAAGAGTAGAGAAAGACCTAAGTGAGTGACTGATTAAATATATGTGTTGATGTGAGTTATCAATGTCAAAATCCCCAAAGCTTCAGATTCCCCTTGGGGCAGGGCTCCTCAGAGGCAAATGGCAAAATCTTCTTTGGGTAACTGAGTGTAAATGTTGACAGTGTGTGCAGAAAATGTCCACCATAGCTTTCTTTATGGACTAAAGACTGCTAACTGAGATACGAGTTTTGTAGTCAGAAAAAAAAATATCAAAATGCAACTTTACATCTTTGTTATTGGTTATATGATTCATGTTAGATCAGCTTTTCTGTGTGATGGCATATGCCTATAATTCTAGCACTTGGGAGGTAGATGCAGGCAGATTGGAAATTTAAGGCCAGCCTCAGCTAGAACAAACTTGACACCAATAAAGATATTCTAAAGAGACACTTGATGTCTCTCAATATGATCCTCAGACTACTGAAACAATGACCCCCACCCACCCCCCCAAAAAATAGTAATTTTCCTAGGAATCTCCTGCTGGAAGAAGGAAAAGGTACCAGCCAGAACAGAAATCTCATCTCGTGAAAGTGATTTTACCCAATTATAACAACTTGTTCGACCACTTTATGGGATGAGACTAAAGCACAAGCAAGGACGGTGGGTGAGATGACACTTTTATATGTGCAAATCTACCAGGTATGGCAGCTCATGCCTTGAATTACAGCACTCAGGAAGCAGAGGAAAGCAGATCTCTGAGAGTTCTAGGCCTGCTCTACATAGAGAGTACCAGGACTGCCAGCGTTATATAGTCGCAAAAAAGGCACAGATTTTTGTCTTATTTAATCTTTAACCTCACTTCAGGACCCTAAAAATGGATTTAGAAGATGGTCTAGAGCTGGGATGGGAGGGAGCATCCAGGAATTTCTGTCTCTCTTCCCTGCATGACCATATTGAATAATATTCCTTTTTCTGCCATTCTCTTTTCATGTGCATTGTGTGAGGGGATCAATATCCTGGAACTGGAGTTAAAAACAGTTGTGGGCTGCCATGTGAGTGCTGGGAATTGAAACTGGGACGTCTGGAATAGCAACTAGTGCTCTTATCTGCTGCTGAGCCATCTCTCCAGCCCCATTCCCTTCTATTTCTAGTTTGGCTCTTTTAACTGGTTTGTGGAGGACAAGTGGCTGCACCTAGCCAGGCACAGAGCTGACCCCAGGTGAAGAGGGAAGATGGAAGTTGCCAGTAACTGCTGGAGTTGTTTTACAACAGGGACGTTTTACCTCTTTCTACTGCAGCAGTTGCTTGTACCTCTCCTTGGTGAAACAAAGATGAGTTTGAATTGAGCCTTGACAAGTCTCTTCCTAATCAGTGCACTTCGGGCTGTTTGCCTTTGGAGAAATTTGGAGATTCTTTTGAGCCATCTGGGGTGTTGCCATTTGCTGACTGGCTTTGTCTTTGGGAGTTTTGTTGTTGTTGTTGTTGTTGAACTATTTTGGGTATATTGTAAAATTGGGGTTGTTGTAAAACAGTGAACCAGGTGGTAGAAGAGAGTGAGAGTTGTTGAAGGTATTGGAAACCTGACCATTAAAGTCAGAGCTTGCAAAGATAGCTAGACACCACTCTGCCCTTGCTGTAATCAGAGGCTCCAAGAGACATGGTTATGTCTCCTTTGTCTTTAGTTTGCCTTTTCCCAGTTGTTATTGTAGATGTTCAACAGTCACTGAAAGAAGACTCAGATAGTATGCAAAGACAAGCCTTTAATCTGCAGAAACATCCAGCATTCGGGTATGAACTGTTCTTCTAAAGGGTGACCCTAGATAAAGGCATGCAGGTCTTCTTAAAGGAAAGTAGGGGAATTTTCTGGAAGGATTAGGTAATTCAAAATGTCACTGGTGCATGCTAGGGGGTCAAAGGTGTTGGATTTTGATTAGCTTGTGCCAGGTGGTCAGTGGTCAGAATTCCTATGTCATGAATGCTTAACCACCGGATGAGATAGGGCTGCCAGGCAGGATGACCCATTCTGAGATAAGATATTTTCCCATTCTTGTCATTATCCCCAGGCTGTTTTTTGGGAGGGGCTTTTATGACCTTGTTCCTGGATTTTATGGCCTGTTCCTGGAGCTGGTGACTTATGGCCTAGTTCCTGGGACTTATGGCCTATTCCTGGAGCTAGTGCCTTGTGGCCTTTTTTCAAAATCTGGCCTGGTCCTTAAATGGAGACAAATGGCATTTATGTCATCCTTTCAGTGATCTGTGCAGAAGGGGCCTGTCAGGTCCAGGAGAGAACACTTTTTAGAGTGATTAATAGGACAAACCCATAATTTAACCATAATGCCTCTTGTAGAACAGGACTTGTTGTTCTTGAAGCTCCTATGAGCAAATTTAGAGTTCCATTGAGCCATTTTGGGAATCTGCCATGTGACAGGAAAGGTTTTAAGCTCTCTTGAGCCACTAGGATTCCAATGAACCATTGAAAATAGATGACAGGGGTATTGAGATCCAGTGTGATTATATAGGCATGAAAATATTAAGTCTTTGCTAGTTTGGCACTTCCTAGGGAGAATTGCAATTGATTAGTCTTTTATTAATTTAGGATGGTGATGTGCACCTTTAATCTGTTGATGGAAAAAATTATAGCTCTCACCTCAAAGAGAATAAGAGCTAGTTTTATTCTGGAGCTAAATTTGAGTGACCATTGTCCCAGAAAACATGGAGTTAAATGATCTCAGTTTCCATGTCCCCATGTAGAAGCAGTTTTATGAAGTTTTATAGTAAAAAAGAAAAAAAAAGAAAAAAGAAAATCATAAATCAAGACATTATAAACATTTGTTAGATTGTCTTTTCTGTGTTGTAGCTTATGCTCATAATTTTAGTTTTTCGTAGGTAGAAGCAGGCAGATAGGCAATTTTAAAAGCAGTCTCAGTTACATAAGATCTGTCTCAAAAAAAAAAAAAACCAATTAGCACTAAAAAATTCTCTTATCCATTCCAAAGGCTTTGTAATGATAACTACATAATTTTCCAAGAACATCATTTAGTTTACTAACTACCCAATGATATAAGAACTAGTACTAACTGTATTTTGTAGTTATTGCTGAACTAAAGACACATTTTCCTTTCCCCACCATATTGTACTAAAAGGCACCAACTGCTACACTAAACTTTGTCTCTGAGCTAGGGCCAGAATCAGGTATATAATTCTGAACTCAGGGCCCAAAGGGAATTTTAAACTCTTGAGGGGGCTGAGTTAGCCACAGCCAGGCTAACTCCATGACAGGCTGCAAACTGGCACTTTGAGAGACTAGGTCTAAGTTTCTGTTTCCCACAAATGAAAACCCACATCCAAAAACCTATGATCAGCCAACCACTGCCACGGGCAGTCAATCTGAGGATACCTTGTCATCTGGCCTGAAGTAAGAATAGTGTAGCTAAAATAAATAGGGGCTCCCCACCCCAGGAAGGTCTCCAGAAGCTAACCAATTATAGAATTAGTCAGACCCCTAGAAATAGAGCTAACCCATCAGGGTAAAACGTCATATACCCCTTCCTGGAATTCCCCTAACTGACAATAAATGCAAGCCTGCAAGCCTACTAGGGGTACCCACTCCCAAATAGGGACACCTCTGCATGCAGGAAACTCAGCTGAATACATGCTCTTTGCTTTTGCATACTATTTGAATCTGGGGTCTTCCTTCAGTGATTCATGGACCCTAACACTATGAACCTATTAAATCCAATGATTAAGGTGTGTATGTTAATAACTGACATGAAGGGATCTTCATCATGAAAACAATCTCTTAAATTTGGAGACAGGCCTTTACAAGTGTATCCAGCCCTACAGTAAAACACAGAATCTGTTCCACTGCCGAAAGCTGCTTTTTTTTTTTTTAAACAGAATAAACTGTTACAGGATATTAGATCACACTGTGAACCTGAAATTGCATTATATACTAATAACTTTTTCTATTTGTGGTGTGGCTCAGCCCTTAGCACATACCTTTAATACCTCTGGATGGAGTATAGACATGCCCTTAATACACACTTTTAATCACAAACAGTGAAGACAAAATTAGTTTGTAGAAGGAAGCACCCATGTTTGGAAGTGATGTCGAATTGAGAGGCAGAAAAAGTGATAAATCAGAAAAAGATTTTATAGAATAGGATATGCCCAACTATCACAAGAACAGAGAGAAAAGAGGCTACTTAAGAGACAGCGTCACCAAGAGAGAAGAGGAGAAGAAGCAATTTTATGGGACAACTTTACAGAGACAAGTTGTAGAGAGGGAACAAGGTAGACACAGATGAAGGCAAAATGAGCCAGAGGCCAAGAGAGAAGCCAGATTGAATCAGTCAATTTGGAAAGGAGTTTGAGCCAGAATAACTGAGTTGAACCAGCCAATGAGAGATCAGAAAGAACAATGACAACAACAAAAGTGAGTTTATTCAGCAGTAAGTCTCAGAGGCTGAAAACATTCTAGACCTAGATAAGTTTGTACAGAGGTTAGAAACTTCCAGGACTAGGTTAGCAGACTGAGGCAGTACGCCTTTGTAGACTTTGGAGAATAAAAGTTACTTTTACAGTTTTTCTTGTCTGTATTCATTGTATGAGATTAATTTCCTGATTTGGTCCTGTCCACAAGCATAGCCCTGGCCTTCTGTCAACAAATATGACACTAACTAAATTGGTAGCTTTAAAAAATAAAACAAAAAGTCATCTATGCAACATCTCTTAACGGTCAATTTTAACTGATGTACTTATATGAATTTGCTGAAGTTAAAGTTTAAGACAATTCTTAGTCTTGATATTCTACAAAACAAATGATTAAGTTTGAATATTGAAAAGCTTATAAAATAATTGCATAGCTGGTCAATTTTCTAGCACGGAGAGAAGAGGTGCAGCATCCCTAACTGAGGAGATTTTGACAGTTGATGCTTGTGGGTAAGAGAGCATTGTTTTTTTAAGGGCCTGGCCCCTGGTCAGTCAATGACAAGCCCATGGATAATCCCATACCTATGAATATATGGGAAGCACAGGTTAGACTCAGTAGGTTATTTTTATATATAAAAAAAAGAAGACAAGGAATTATAAGGGGGTGAGAAGCTGGGGTGAATCTGGGAGGAATTGGGGAGAAATAGGAGGTGAATATGATTAAACTACATTTTGTATGAAATTCTCAACGAAGTAGAAAAACAACATTTAAAAATGTTGCCTAATTCTCATGTATATAGTTACTATTTTTTAGGAAATTTCAGAAAACAACATAAAATAGAACCAAAAGAAAATGTTATAGCTATGCCAAAACTTAGGTTTAAACTACCTCACCTTTTCAAACTTAGGTAAATAGGGTGATTTTTTTTTGAATGAGAAATGTTCCCTATATATTTGGACGTTTGAATAATTGATGTATAGGGACATAAAGGAGGTGTGGCCTTGCTAGAAGTATGTCACTTAGGGTGGCCTTTCAGATTAAAAGCGTGGTGCCATTTCCAGCTCTTTCTGCTTTGTGCTTGAGATTCAATATATGAGCTCTCCTACTGCCATCCCTGCACTTGCTGACACGAATCTCCTCTTTCATCATTGAGTCTTATCCCTCTGGAACTGCAAGCCGAAATGGACTCTTTATTAAGTTGCCTTTGGTTATAATGTTGTACCACAACACCAGAAAAGTACCCAATATGCTATCATTTGGTGGGTCAAGACTGTGGACATGGAAATTAAAGGCATGGACTTCAGGAAAACATACTACTATAGCAAATATTAGCACCTTACTTAGGATATTTAGCCTAATCTTCTCCAAGAACTAAACAGTAAGGTGCTTATTGTATCTTGTGTGTGAATGCAGTGCAAACTGTTGCTTTTTTGTGGTGATATTATGGGCCAGTCCTTCAACTGGGCCCTACAAGTGTGGACAATTTTCCCCATCCCTATGACCATCCTCAGCATCTTGAAAGATACATGTGAGAGCCTGGTGGAATATAGCAGGTTCCTCAGAAACAAATGGAGAGAAAGGTTTGTATGCCAGGTGTTTATTTAGAAAAAGGATAAATGCAGTGTTTGCTCTCAAGCAGAAAGTTACTTTGGCAAACTATGTTTAAATTGTACTGGACATTCCAAATATATTTAAACAACACAGGTGCCACAGATTTACTCACATGGCAGATGAAAGAGGTGAGTTATTGATATGCCAGTTCCCATCCTTGGGTGATGGGAAGCACCTTGAGGATGCTTTCCCAAAGGATTGCTATTGCTATTTCTGTTGCAAAACTGTACTAGAAAACAATAGAGTGATCTCAGACACAAAACAACACAGGCATTGGCAGTTGGAGCTACTTGGTTGGAAGGGTTACACTGAAATAATATGGGTGACCATTATACACCCAAACCCTCAGGAATCATAAGCCCAAAATAAATTCTTTCCTCTATAATAGAAATATAAGCAACTAAGGCATCTTATAACTCATATGTGCAGGCAAAGAACAATTTTTTATTGTGGCATTCTTGATAATGGGGCAAACAAACAAACTAAACTAACGAAGCAAACATAACAACCATATGTTATTTTAAAAAATGTTTAAAAAGGAAGGTATTGAATAATGAATGGCTGAAGAACATCATATATATGTTTAAGCATGCAAAGCAGCATTTTGTATCATTTACGGATGCTTACGCCTTCTGTGAAATCATAAGACAGTCTTAGTAATAATAAACCCAATATTCTCAAAGAACATGTGAAGCAGATGAGATGATATAGGGAGGACACAGAGGCCTTGGCCTGTGCTAAGATTATTTAAGATTATTTCTTAAATTATCTGGAATAATGATGGTAGAAGTTTCCAATTTGTAAAGGACATTTGTGTGTGTGGGGGGGGGTTCATGGAAGCGCTTTAAAAAATACTCTGTAAATTTCTGTATACCTGAAACATTTCTCCTCTATCATTTTCTTTTTGAGACATGGACTTACTGTAGCCCTGAATGTCCTGGAACTCCAAGAAGAGGCTAAGGCTGGCCTCTCACAGCTGTCTGCCTCTTGTCGTGAACACTTCATATTAAAACCGAAATGAAAAATAGTGAAGGACTCAATTTTTATTGTATCCTCCATAGTTTTTCCATGTTTTAGAAAACAAAATTATTCAATTGAGTAGTAGGATTTGTTTTTAATTTTTGCAATAGAATTTCTGTTTGTATTTTGAGCTCTGTATGTACTTAAAATCTAATCAGTTCATTTTCATTCGTTCTCAAATTTGGAGGACAGGTATTCATTCAGCAAGATGTCAAAGATTATTATCTGGGAGTGTGTTTTCAGTGGAAGCTGTCAGTCGGTAGCACCAAACATAAAACATGAGCCTAGCCAAAAGATGCTTTTTAAGACATAGGTTCTGGGATTTTGTCTGTTTGACTGTACACTGAATGCCTGTCAAAACACAACCATCTGTGGCATTCCAAATTTCTGGGTGAAAAGCAATAAAACAAAGATCAGGTCAGGATTCATTATTAGTTACCTGCTGAGGTCAAGGGGCATATCACGTGGCTGATAAATCAGAACTGGCTTGTCCAACCTCTTTAGAACAACCTGGCTTCCAGATTTCTCTCCACTCCTTTAAAGTGAGAACAGCCTCAGGCAAAAAAGAAAAGAAAGCAAAGTTTGTCTTTGGTCTGCCCTCCTCAGTACTTCCTTGTAAGGCAGACCACAAGCTGACAAACTCTTTTAAAAATAGAGACTATATTCGCTCAGTTTAGTTTACAATTCAAAACTTACAGAAGAATTTGCAGTGATAAGTGTCCCTCACATTCCTTCTCTAAGCACCCATATCTTTAACTTAGTGGCAGCCAACATTGACAGATGTTTTATGCACCATTCCAAAAATATGTTAGTGCTATGCACACAAATATGTGAAATATATATATAGGTTTATAAAAAGCAGAGAATAATATGCACACATTTCTGTACCTTATGTTTTTCATTGAATATATGTCTTGGATATTGCATCATTCCAGTATACTAAAACTTTCTCGTTTGCAAAACTAATGTATAATATTCTATTGTATTGATGTATTGTAAGTTATTTAAATAGCCTCCTCTTAATAGGCATAGAAGTTATTTCAAATATTTGACTATTACAAATAAGACTGCAATAATCTTCACATATGCTAGTGTTTATAAAATAAATTCCTGAAAGTAAAAGTGCTAGGTCAAAAGGTATATGTATTTGTAGTTATCACACACACACACACACACACACACACACACACACACACACACACAACCTAGATTGCCCTCCCTATAAGTGATACTAGTTTATACTCCCTTCAGAAATTTATGGGAGTACTTATTTTCCCCAATTCGCATCAGTAGTCTCTTATCAAACTTATGTTTATATTTGATGAGTTCATACTGAGAAATACAATCTTAATGTGCATTACTTTCACTACTTTAATTTAGTCAAGTTGTTTTTGACATGGGAAATCTATTTTCTAGGGTACCAGAAGTCCTGTTGTTATACCACCCTGATTCTCGATAAATTATGACATACTTTTTAATGCAATGTTGATTCCTCAGAGAGGGGGAAGAAAATAGTAACTACACCAAGGTGATAATAATAATAATAATAATAATAATAATAATAATAGAAATAACAAAAATGCTCACACTAGGGACACAGGCAGGGAACTATTAGAAGTGGTTTTGGCATGAATTCCACTACTTTATCAGGAAAGGATGGATAGAGATGGAACAGTGGATAGCAAAGCATGTGAAAAGTAAGGATGCTAGCTCTCAAAATCCTGTATTCACCTAAGTCCCTAGAGAAAGATTCTGAAGGAAAAGTATAGATGTAGTAATAATAAGAAACAGATATGCTTTCTTATATATGTATGTCTCCCTCTGCAGACATGACCCCATAACATTTAAAATCTGATCTAATTTATTTTAGTCCTGAATGTAGAGAAATGAAGTTGAAGTCGTCTGCATTAGTTAGTATCTTCTACATTCCAAATGATGTCTGTACTAAAGCAGAAGTCTCCCAAGGTTGAGGCCAGCCTTAGCCACACAGTGAAGGACAATATTGAGAAAACAAAGGAAACAAAACAAAGGATTGACCTACGCCTTTAAAAAGCAAAAACTCACCTGAACAATTCTAAATACACAAGGAAATAAGACAATGTATGTCAGTAAAACAATAGAATTAACAAAGACTATTAAATGGCAATACTCTTGTGAAATGTTTAAAGATGGAATGTCAAAGGGCAAGCTGAAGAATATCTGGGCAAATCTGACAAACAACAAAACTGAAGATTTATATAGAAAATACTGAAATTGAAAACTCTCTTGGCATACTATGTAACAGAAGTGTAGATGTTTGATGTATAGTTATTTAATTTGCCGAATTTCACTTAAATGTACTGTATTGTACCAAAAATCAATTAAATTATATGTTCTAAACATCAAGTTAGACATAAAGAGTTAATGAAATTAAATAAATAGTTGAAGAAAATATCCAGAATGAAGCAAGGAATAACAAAGAGATTGGAAATATGGAAGAATGTTATCAAGACTGGTGCACATCTAGTTGGAGTTCCACATGGTAAAAAACAAAAAGAATTTCAGAGAGGAAATATTTTAACAGCTAATAGCTCAGCTAGAACCTATGGAAATCACCAACTCATAAATGAAATCAATACAATGTATACTAAGAGAAAAAAGTACAAAGGAATCACATCCAACATATAGTACTAAAACAGTCTCTAGGACATTATCATACTCAAAGGAACACAATCTAGATGACAGGCAGTATTTCTTAAATGTTGACAACTTCAGCCAATCTGAATCAATGGTGAATGACAAACTTACTGGATTTATCTTTGGATGAAGGAAAACAAATTCAGAAAAAAAATGTGAGATGTGTGAACAAGTGGTGATCACTATAAATTTATATATAAATATAAATGAGTCACATGTTTTAAAATTAATATTATAGCTAAAACACTTCAGAAAATAGAATTAGAAGGAATAAAGTTAATAAACTTTAAGGTTTCTGAATTTTTTAGGAAAAGCTAGCAAGTCATTTAAATTTAAAACTCAGTGTGTGATCTTAAGACATTTGCAACAGTAAACAGACCAATGCACAGGATATTAGATAACTCACAGTATCTAGAGGACCAAAGAAGATTTGGCTGCATACCAGAGGAAATATAAGGAGAGTGGAGAGACTGGAATGACCAATCCAGCAGTGATTTCACACACACCCCAATCCTCCCATTAATACCTAACTGTATACTAAAAAAGATCCAAATGTAGTTTCCTGCACATGTCAAGCAAATCAGATTAGTTTTTTGTTACTTTTAAATCTTGGGCCATATGATTTGTTTAACAGAATCTGAATTTCCATGCACAATCCTACTTACAATAGGATCTAAAAACTTTTCAGGATCTGTATTGCAGAAATCCATGCTTGGAGGCAAATAGAATGACTTTGCAGAGATGAATTTTGATACTTCAGTTGAGAAGTGATGAGTGAAGACAAATGAGAATAAAGAAAGGAAAACTCATGATAACAAACTGAAAACTAGCTCTGTGTGGTGTGTGCATGGGCTTCAAACAAATGCCATTTCCAATAATCCCACTTGCAACTGGCTGGTATGTATATATCCTACAAAAGAAAGGCAAAGTGATCATGAAAAATATTGGCATTTTGTGCAACTATGTGTAAACAGCAAGAACATGCAAGCTGGGACAGGATGGGCTAGGGAGAGTAATAAAATTTAGAATATAGATCAGTTGGTCAAATGACAATGTTGACCACTGATGTTATTGCCTCAAATTCCTGTTTTCTTTAATGTGTTCTATTGGAGGGGGATGTGAATCACAATTGTGAGTACATATTATCTTTTAAGGAGCATTACAATATTTGAGTAAATTCAAATCAGTAGACTGACAAATAATACCTGCTTGTTTGGAACTGGAGCTTTGTGGTATATAGAATTTTAATTTTTTATTGGATATTTTATTTATTTACATTTCAGATGTCATCCCCTTTTCCCATTGTTCCTCTCTAGAAACCCCCATCCCATCCCATCTCCTCCTTTTTGCTTTTATATCATTTTAATTACATGCACATATAAGGTTGAGGAACTAGCAATACAATAGATGCACATAGTCAAGGAACAAGCGGCAATTGTAAAGGTGGAAAAATTCTGAATGAGCCGGGCAGTGGTGGCGCACGCCTTTAATCCCAGCACTTGGGAGGCAGAGGCAGGTGGATTTCTGAGTTCGAGGCCAGCCTGGTCTACAGAGTAAGTTCCAGGACAGCCAGGGCTACACAGAGAAACCCTGTCTCGAAAAACCAAAAAAAAAAAAAAAATTCTGAATGAACAGGACAGTCATTTGTACATAGGCAATCAGACTTCAAATTCTCAGCCCTGTTAAGGCTACCCAGGTTCTGATATTTAAAATAAAGTAGCTACTCTGGACCTCCATTTAGAATGGAGAAAGAAAACAGATTCCTCAGTGAGCTCCAGTTCCTCTGGCCAGGTAGCAGTCTGCCTACCTGTGTTTCATGGTAAGACAGGTGACAAATCTCAGTTCCTTAGGTATAAGGGCAAAGGCAGAAGATCTTATCAGTTTCAGTTGCAGCAATAAAGCCATAGTGACATTTTCCTTCCAATCATATTGATTTGCACCATGGCTTTGGAATTTCTCCTGAAATCTCTGTCTTGGATTTGCTTTCTCCTCTCTGGAAGTGATGCTGAAGCAACTGCATAGCTTTCAGTAAATCCACTTCTTGCTTAAACTTGTCAGAGAAAGGATTCCATTGTTCCCCAGTCAGAACCTTGAATGATAAAGACTGAAATGATTCATACATAGGTTCATGGATATTGTTTAAATGTATCTTTTTCTCAACTTTCCCTACTAATATTTTGGTAGATGATTGGAAGGAGTGATGACTCAGACTGCCTGAGGGAGAGTCTATCTTAATTCCATACTCTCAACATTTTCATTAGGTTTCTCACAGTGCAGTTACAACTTGCCTCTCTTATATTTCCCTTCCCTCCCCTCCCCTCCCTTCCCCTCCCCTCCCCTCCCCTCCCCTTCCCTTCCCCTCCCCTCCTCTCCCCTCCCCTCTCCTTCCCTCCCCTCCCCTGCCCTCCCCTCCCCTCCCCTCTGCTTTCATTTCTGTTTTGATTTTGGACACTGTTACATGCCACTGTGATTGTTCTTGCTGTATTCAGTTGTCCCTCCCCTTGGAAAAGACCATCCCAGATGAGCTTGTCAACAGCATCTGACTGTGGCCTGAGAGAGGACTAGTAGAGGGTTACAGATTTGCGGAATAATTTCTGTGATCTTCCTTGTCCATGAGCTTCATGAGTTGTATCTTGGATATTGGGAGCTTTTGGGCTAATATCCAATTATCAGTGAATGCATACCATGTGTGTTCTTTTATAATTGGGTTACCTCACTCAGGATGATATTTTCTAGTTCCATCTATTTGCCTAAGAATTTCTCGAATTCATTGTTTTTAATAGCTGAGTAATACTCCATTGTGTAAATGTACCACATTATTTGAATCCATTCCTCAGTTGAAGGACATCTGGGTTCCTTTCAGCTTCTGGCTATTATAAATAAGGCTGCTATGAACATACTGTAGCATGTGTCCTTGTTATATGTTCGAGCATCTTCTGGGTATATGCCTAGGAGTGATATACCTGGGTCCTCAGGTAATGATATGGTCAATTTTCTAAGGAACCCCCAAACTGATTTCCAGAGTGGTTGTACCAGCTTGCAATCTCACCAAAAATGGAGGAGTGTTCCTCTTTATCCACATCCGTGCCATCATCTGCTATCACCTGAGTTTTTGATCTTAGCCATTCTGACTGGTGTGAGATGGAAT
>NW_021604589.1:7981160-7995606 GCF_004785775.1 Grammomys surdaster | reverse complement strand
TTTTTTTTTTTTTTTTTTTGGTTTTTCGAGACAGGGTTTCTCTGTGTAGCCCTGGCTGTCCTGGAACTCACTCTGTAGACCAGGCTGGCCTTGAACTTAGAAATCCACCTGCCTCTGCCTCCCAAGTGCTGGGATTAAAGGTGTGTGCCACCACCGCCCTGCTCTTTAGGTACTTCTTGGCCATTCAAGTTTTGAGAATTCTTTGTTTAGCTCTGTACCCATTTTTAATAGGGTTATTTGATTGGCTGGAGTCTAATTTCTTGAGTTCTTTGTATATATTGGATATTAGCCCCCTATCGGATGTAGGATTCGTAAAGAAATTTTTTCCAGTCTGTGGATTGCCATTTTGTACTATTGACAGTGTCCTTTGCTTTACAGAATCTTTGCAATTTTATGAGGTCCCATTTGTCAATTCTTGATCTTAGAGCATAATCCATTGGTGTTCTGTTCAGGAACTTTCCCCTGTGCCCAAGTATTCGAGGCTCTTCCCCACATTCTCTTCTAATAGTTTCAGTGTATCTGGTTTTATGTGATGGTCCTTTATCCACTTGGACTTGAGCTTTGTACAAGGAGATAAGAATGGATGGATTTGCTTTCTTCTACATGCTGACCTCAACCAGTTCAACCAGTACCATTTGTTGAAAATATTGTCTTTTTTCCACTGGAAAGTTTTAGCTCCTTTGTCAAAGATCAAGTAACCATAGATGTGTGGGTTCATTTCTAGATGTGTGGGTTCCATAGGTGTGAGGGTTCATTTCTAGATGTGTGGGTTCCATAGTTGTGTGGGTTCATTTGTAGATGTGTGGGTTCCGTAGGTGTGTGGGTTCATTTCTAGGTGTGTGGGTCTTCAACTCTATTCCAGTGACCTTACTGCCTGTCTCTGTGCAACTGCCATGCAGGTTTTAATTACTACTGATCTGTAGTACATCTTTAGGTCAGAGATGGTGATTCCCCCAGAAGTCCTTTTTTTGTTGAGAATTGTTTTTGATATTCTGGGTTTTTTGTTATTCCAAATGAATTTGCAAATTCATCTTTCTATCTCTATGAAGAAATAAGTTGGAATTTTGTTGGGGATTGCATTGAATCTGTAGATTGCTTTCAGCAAGATGGCCATTTTCATTATATTAATCCTGCCAATCTATGAGCCAGGGAGATCTTTCCGTCTTCTGAGATCTTCTTCGATTTCTTTCTTCAGAGACTTGAAGTTCTTGTCATACAGATTTTTCACTTGCTTGGTTATATTCACACCAAGGTATTTTATGTTATTTATGATTATTGTGAAGGGTGTCATTTCTCTAATTTCTTTCTCAGCCTGTTTATCCTTTGAATAGAGGAAGGCTACTGATTTGTTTGAGTTGATATTATATCCAGCCACTTTGCTGTCATCAGGATAAAAAGGAACAGAATAAAAACAATCCTTCAGAGCTGAAAGTGTTTGAGGCCCTATGAGGAGAGCAACAATACCAATCAACCAGAGCTCCCAGGGTCTAAACCACCAGCCTGGGAGCACATAAGGAGGGACCCATGGCTCCAGCTCTATTTGTAGGGGAGGATGGCCTTGTTGGGCATAGATAGGAGAGGAAGTCCTTGGTCCAGTGAAGCCTGGATGCCCCAGTTTGGGATAATTTATGGGTGGGGAGGTGGGAGTGGGAGGGTGGGTGGAGGCACATCCTCATAGAAGCAGGAGGAAGGTGATGGGATAGGAGGTTCCTGGGTGGGGGGGATAGGGTAAGAGGATAACATCTGAAATGTAAATAAAATATCCAATAAAAACATTTTATCTTTAAAAAAAGAAATTCCCTACTATTATTGTGTGAGGTGCAATGTGTGTTTTGAGCTTTAGTAAAGTTTCTTTTATGAATGTGGGTGCCCTTACATTTAGAGCATAGATGTTCAGAATTGAGAGTTCATCTTGGTAGATTTTTCCTTTGATGTGTGTAAAGTTTCCTTCCTTATCTTTTTTGATAACTTTTGGTTGAAAGTCAATTTTATTTGATATTAGAATGGCTACTTCAGCTTGTTTCTTGGGACCATTTGCTTGGAAAATTGTTTTCCAGCCTTTTACTCTGATGTAGTTTCTGTCTTTGTCACTGAGGTGCATTTCTTGTATGCAGCAAAATTCTGGGTCTTGTTTACATATCTAGTCTGTTAGTCTATGTCTTTGTCTTGGGGGAATTGAGTCCATTGATATTAGGAGATATTAAGGAAAAATGATTGTTGCTTCCTGTTATTTTTGTTATTAGAGTTGGAATTATGTTTTTGTAGCTATCTTCTTTTGGGTTTGTTGGAAGATTACTTTCTTTCTTTTTCTAGGTTGTAGTTTCCCTCCTTGTGATGGAATTTTTCATCTATTATCATTTGTAGGGCTGGATTTGTTGAAAGATATTGTGTAATCTTGGTTTTGTCATGGAATATCTTAGTTTCTCCATCTATAGTAATTGAGAGTTTTGCTTGTTATAGTAATCTGGGCTGGCATTTGTGTTCTCTTAGGGTCTGTAGGATGTCAGTCTAGGATCTTCTGGCTTTTATAGTCTCTGGTGAGAAGTCTGGTATAATTCTTATAAGTCTGCCTTTATATGTTACTTGACCTTTTACCCTTACTGCTTTTAATATTTTTTCTTTGTTTTGTGTATTTGATATTTTGATTATTATGTGGCAGGAGGAATTTTTTCTAGTCTATTCTATTTGGAGTTTTGTAGGCTCCTTTTATGTTCCTGGGCATCTCTTTCTTTAGGTTAGGGAAGTTTTCTTCTATAATTTTGTTGAAGATATTTACTGGCCCTTTAAGTTGGGAATCTTCACTCTCATCTATACCTATTATCCTTATGTTTGGTCTTCTCATTGTGTCCTGGCTTTCCTGGATGTTTTAGGTTAGGAGCTTTTTGAATTTTGCATTTTCTTTGACAGTTGTGTCAATGTTTTCTATGGTATCTTCTCCACATGAGATTCTTTCTTCTATCTCTTCTAATCTGTTGCTGATGCTTGTGTCTATGACTCCTGGTCTCTTTCCTAGGTTTTCTATCTCCAGGGTAGTCTCCCTTTGTGATTTCTTTATTGTTTCTACTTCCATTTTTACATCCTGGATGGCTTTGTTTAATTCCTTCAACTACTTGGTTTTGTTTTCTTGCAAATCTTTAAGATATTTTTGTGTTTCCTCTTTAAGGGCTTCTACCTGTTTACCAGTGTTCTCCTGCATTTCTTTAAGGGAGTTATTTATGTCCTTCTTAAAGTCCTCTATAGCATAATGAGAAGTGATTCTAAATCTGAATCCTGATTTTCCGGTGTGATGGGGTGTCCAGGACTTATTATCATGGGAGAACTGGGTTCTGATGCTGCCAGGTAAACTTGATTTCTGTTGCTTATATCTTTGTGCTTGCCTTTTGCCATCTGGTTATCTCTAGTGCTACCCTCATTCACTGTCTCTGACTGGAGCCTGTCTATCCGATTATTTTGTTTGTGTCAGAACTCCCTAGAGTCCAGCTGTCTTTGTGATCCTGAGATCCTGAGATCTTGATATCCTGAGTGTCAGAGCTCCTGGGACTCAGGCTGCCTCTCAGATCCTGAAATCCTATGCTTCTGGGCATGTTAGAGCTCCTGGGTGCCCAGCTTCCTCAACTGCTCTGAGTTCAGCAGATTCTCCACTTCTCTGAGTACAGTGGTTACTCCACTACTCTGGGCACAGTGGTTCCTTTGGGATGGGTCAGGATATGGTATCTTCACTGGAGCAGACCAGCTATAAGTCTGCTCCAGCAGAAAGCACCAAATGAAGGATGGAAGAAGAGTGGTATTCTGGAGGGCAAGGTTTGGATGGGTGATTAAGTGCTGAGTACCCTAGCCTCCCAGCTGCAGCTCTGGGGTGGAGAGTTGTGGGAGAAGGTTCTTACCCACTGCTCTGAGTACAGTAGTTCCTCTAGGATGGATCAGGCTATGATGTCTTCAGGGGAGCAGACCAACTATGAGTCTGCCTCAGGAGAAAGGACCAAATGGCTTGATTTTTTATAATGAATTTTATGCTGCATCCATTCTTTAGAAGTAGAACCAGAAAGGAACCAGATGGAAACTATTTTCTAGGGCTTATCATAGGAAATGGAATGATAAATATTGACTATATTCTGATTGTTTCCTTCTTAATATTGTATAGTTGTAGTTTGATTACCATTGTTGGTCTTATAGAATTTAATTTGCATTTAATAGGTATTAGGGTCTGTATTTGGGTATATTTATTCAATGTCCCAGTGATATAAGTTAGATTCTTGTTCTGTGGTTAGTTTCCCTTCTCTACCTATGGCCCTATCAACCTCTATTTCACTGGAGTTAGTTATGTGGTCATGATGGGTCAATAACTAGATGCATAAAAAGAGTTTTGAGGTTGAAACTTAAAAAAAAAATGGTCAGCCTTCTTGGAGCTTCTAACTTCAGTCAAGAGAAGTATATGCTCAGTATTTGTTTCTTACCAAGCCTAAGTCCAGAAGAAGACATATGAAGGATCCCAATGCCACCAAATACAAGCTTTCTGGGGGTGCCTGAAAGCATACTGAGCAAAGTCATTGCTCTGCCATGCCACTGAGATGTGGTATCAATATATTCCCTAGCTAGTGTAACACTTCTGATGATAGCTGGATCATACATGTTGCCAGATCACCATAGTTAATCTCCACCCCCTTCTTAGCTATACACTATCATTAGAGCCATTAGAAAGAGCATCTATTCCTTATTCCATGGCAAGGCAGCCTGAATTATGTTGTTCTGTGTTGGGGTCCAAGCATCTGCACTTGTCATAGGTTTTCTGGTAGTAATGCTTGTGCTTCTGGTCCAAGGACCAGTGACAAAAGCAGTGACTAAAGAAGTGACTACTAAGATTAATCGTGTTTGGGCAGGCCATGTTGGACATGTAGAAATGACTGTGCTCTTAAACTACAATCACTATTTAAAAAGTGATAAAAACTGTAAACAGGATGAATTTCTTGAGAAAATAGGTTTTATTGAAGAGACCACAAGCAGTGTCACTGATATGGTGGTTAATGGATGGAGAGTCATGTGACAATGATTTAATCTCTGAAAGAATGGCATACAGGGCTCTGGGGCAATAGTTTAGGGCGTAGCTGTCATAGACCCAGCCACACTGGTCAGGGGTTGGCATATAGACAAGAATTTTACTTTTGTTAAGAAACATTCATATGCCTTCTAATATGAAGATATGGAAGATGAAATTGGAACATGTAGGCTTATCAGAATATATTTAAAGTATACAATAAAGAACATGAATGTAGGCATCTTTACATTAGTTTAAAGGAAGAATAAGTTCATGATTCATCTGGAAGTTTTCAAACATCTGCAGACTTGGCCTTATGTTGAGTCATCTGAATATAATAACTGTGTAATGTGGAAATAGAAAGAGACAAGTTTAAAACATGAAGTGTTGGATCAACATGTACATTCGGCTCTCAAAAAAGATGAGGTCCCAGTGGCCTGATGCTGTTGATAAAATGAGAGGCAGGAAGCAAGTCACAGCTTGGCTGGGCAGTTTCCTGTGAAAGGGGGAATGAAATGCATTCAATTTTGAGTCACTTGAGTCCCTTGATAGCCTAAATTAGTTGCATGATATAGAATATTTTATAGAAGTCACTTGATGGGTAGAGAGTCAATTGGAGTTTTGAACTAATTTAATTCTACTTTATATTTACCAATGACCTGTTCTGAAAACGGCCACTGATACAACTCCAAATCTTTCCTTCTTGAACTCTAGCACAGTTCCCCACAAACTTTACAACATGTTGGAATTTTTCTGCAAGCTACAAACATCTGGAAGCCAGCCTTCATCCCACACTAAGTTCATCAGGGGTTGGACTCAGGATCTTTAGGGGTAGAACCCTAGCATCAACATTTTTCTCATCTTTCTTTCTTCCTCTGTCACCCACTTCATCTTCTTTCTTTGTTTACTCTGAGAAGAACTGAAAGGTTCAAATGGAAGAGAAGAGAGAATAGGAGAGATTTTCATAGGCTTTCATTTATCATTCTAACTTAGAACCTGTCATGGTGTTAATCATCATGGATGGAAGGAAAACTTCGGTTTCTTGCCACCACATAAAGGAGGAAAAAAGGAAGTAACTTAAATCACATAAAGGTCAGGAATATTGGGGATAGAGTCTCTGGTATCTCAAGAGTCAGCAGCGTTTTCCTGTAATAAGACTTACTGATAGCAATTATTTTTGTGTGTGTGGCTATATGGTCCCTCTTACAAGTACTAACCTCTGCTATTATAGTTGAAAAATTCATAAAATAGTATAAACATATGGATGTAGTTATGGTCCAGTAAAATATACATTCAAAAGGAGGCAGCCTTTCCCTTCTATGAGTATATTGAAAAACAACTGAAAGAAGGTACTCAACTATATCTTTGTATACATTTATTAGTAATAGTACTAGCCATAGGAGTAAAAAAGTAAAAAATAATACAGTTCATGGAATGACAAGTAAATGGATTTTTTTTAGTGGAATTGGGGTCAGGCATAAAAGAAATGAAGTGTGGATCCATTTCACAAAATGGATGAAGTTCAAAATATTTTTTAAAAAGATTTATTTATTTATTTCATGTATATGAGTACACTGTTGCTGTCTTCAGACACACCAGAAGAGGGCATTGGATCCCGTTACAGATGGTTGTGAGCCACCATGTGGTTGCTGGGACTTGAACTCAGGAACTCTGGAAGAGCAGTCTCTTAACCGCTGAGCCATTTCTCCAGCTCCAAAGTTCAAAATATTATGTTGAACTGGAGGAACCTAATATGTGAGTTGGTATGCTGAATGATACCAATATGAAATATTTCTAATAGGTAAACTATTGATTACCAGAGGACAAGAAAGGGCGGGGGAAGCATAATAGCTTGATAGGTATAGGATAGCCTTTAGAAAACTGAAAATGTGTTGAGCTAGATAGAGGTGGTGATTGCCCAAACTTATGAAGATATTGAAGTCATTTGAAAGGGTTCACTTTAGGTTATAAGAATTTTTGATCAATTAAATATTTAGAATAAAACAAAACCATAAACCTTCTAGGCTTAGGCCACAAGCTATATTTTACTGACATTTTCTGTACTTCATTTGGATCTTACTCTGAGAGCTGATAGAACAACTGTGCCAAAAATCAGATTCCAAATCTTCTGTATCAAAAGCCATCATAGACACATGGTGACATTCGAGCCCACCTTTCTCATTTTAGCTCTGCATTCCTACATACTCTCTTTGCTCCTGATCTGGTCCCGGCTCCTCCAGCTGGGGAGATGTTTTTACATTTACTTAAATTAGAGGCTTTAAGGGTTTTGTCAGCTTCAAAAATGCTTTTGCAGAAGGCTTCTTTCTCTCATGGGCTTTCCATATCTGACATCTTTTCCTGAATAATGTGACTTGGCACTTCTATTGGTGAAGTTCAGCATCTCCACTGTAGTTAGTCTTGGAACCTGCTGTCCCCTGAGAGCAAAAAGATAACACTCAACAATCCAAAGACTCTTGGGATCTGTGCTATCACAGAGAGATTTCCCATGTTATGTATTCCAAAAGGGATCCTTAGTTCCTTTCTGTTTATTCTCCAATGAATGCTAGTGAAAAGAACAATGTTAATATTGAATGATGGCTGGACAACTTCAAGCACACCGAGCGATCAATGCAGAACAGTGTCTGCTGAAATAAAGGACCCAGCCTATTCTCCCTTTATGGTCTCTGTGCATTTTCAATACTTAGTATAATTCATCTTAGTTTATAAAAACATAATTTCTTTATCAGATATTAAATAATTTAGTATATGTTGAACAGCCATGTACATTCTATACTATTATAAATACTATCAAACAAAGTCTTAAGAGTCTAAGGAAAACAACTTAGAGCTTTTTATTAGAATTTTATTGTAAATGTAGTAATAGTAAGCATTTCCTTATATTTGTGAATAAGGTCACTCTCCTCATATTAGCTATTATAACATTAAAGGCTATATTGTGTTAACAAATAAACCTTGAAATAATAGTAAGTATGATCACATTGTGTTTCTCAATTACTATAATAATAGATGATAAAGATCATTATATTTTCAGAGATTTCAATTAGTTCTGTCCTGTTTATCATCAGGGACATAACCTCAATCTTAGATCAATGTCCTAAAAATATTCCAGTGAATAATGTTTTAGTGTCCCCCTCCTCAACCCAAACCTTATTCAGAATCTTCAGCACTGACACCTCCCGCAGGAATCTTCTCAACCAATATGGAAAAGGCCTGACTAACTGAGATCACATGGAGGAGACATGAGCTACTATAACTGAGACTCACCTGTCATTCAATGCCATTGAGCACAGCTACATGAGCTATCTCAAACATGGTTTACAGAAGAACTATACAGCTGAGCCCTTCTGAAAATATTAAAATAGAATCAGAAGCAAAATAGTTGTTTTCTTTTAGGACACAGAGTTTTAGGTGAATGTGGGATGGGATGGGAGTTTGGGGGTATGGTAAGGGGATATAGTATTTGAAATGTAAATAAAGAAAATAATATCCATTAAAAAGAAGAAAAAGGAAAAATAAGCGTAGCAGGAAACTGGTTTTTATGTCTTCTTATTACATTGTGTTGACAGGATCTTAGCCATATGTCCCAATTTAAAATATTGAGGCCCA
The DNA here is from genome assembly GCF_004785775.1 of Grammomys surdaster. Classification (NCBI taxonomy): domain Eukaryota; kingdom Metazoa; phylum Chordata; class Mammalia; order Rodentia; family Muridae; genus Grammomys; species Grammomys surdaster. The sequence continues at coordinate 7,986,947 of NW_021604589.1, read as the reverse complement.
TTAGACCCCTTCCCTTCCCTTCAGTAGCTGAGGCCTCTGATTTTCTCAAGAAAGCCTAGGGACCATGGGACACAGAGTGATTCAGAGGTTAGGTTTACTGATCTAATAATCTTTTGCATATATCAATGAAGGTGATACAATACCATCAGTTCAACTCCGAAAACCAAGCATGATAAGAATATCATAATTCAACTCTGTCTGCTATATAATCTGTGCTCTTAGCTCTCTTCAACTTTATCTTTGTAATAACTCATATTATGTCACAAAATGAGAAATTGTCACAAAATGGGAAATTGTTCATAGAAATATTTAAGAAACATATCTGCAAGTGATAATCATATGCCCAATTCAACTGGTTTGTTTTGTATCAATTTTTTTGACAATGAAATTTAAATTTATATGTATTGACTACATTCTAGAAACTTTTCCTTAAATACTTAAGTAAGTACTTAAAATAAGATCATGCTCAGAGCAAAAAAAATAAAGAAATTCAACATTAGCAACATGTGAGATATTTTGGAGAGCAAATTCCCTATCACAGTAAACAAAAGGGGAGAAAAGCATCAATAAAATATTTGGGAAAAAATCCATCTCCTTTAAGCTCCTGTTCTGATTGTGGCCCTCCAATATGTCCTCCTCATTCCTTGACCCCTGTTCTAATGTCCAAGAGGGCAATTTTCCATTTATAAACTGGAGGAGGCATTAGAGCATTTCTGAACTCTCTGATCACTTCTTTTTAAACCCTATGGAAACTTTTAATTTAATATACAAATGCTTATTGGTTTCATTCTTGGTCACTTACCTGGACAGTGAACTGAAGTGAACATATTAAAGAGAAACATTTGGAAATGAGCTTATCTTTCCCATAATTATGAACAATCATTATTGAATACAAATAATAATAGGAAAAAAGCAAACTTTTCCTATAAGTACTAGAATTCCATCCATTTTGTGTCTGTGGCTCTGTCCCTGGTATAATGATCAGGAGACAAGAGGCAGAAATTAGCATGCTATTGCAATAAAACAAAAGAACACTTACCAACATGCTTGCTATTAACATCTTGCCCAAACAGCTTGCTTCAAAAGACAGCAGCCATTGAGAACAACTTGCATGTGTGTTTCTACTTGTTTCATTACTTGCTCATGTTCTCCTGCCTCCATCCTGGCAAAATGATGAAGCTAGCCTGCTAGAGGAATGTAGAGGAGGGGCAAGATGCAGCAGTCAACCCAGTTAATCTGTTCTATATCTACTGCCCAGAAAGCTGACTGCAGATGCGTGAGCAAGTTCAGACAATGTCAGCAGAACCACTGACTCATACAGTCAAAGCCATAATACATAGTTGTTATAAACCACTGAAAATAACAAGATTTAGCAGGAGGTTGAGAATGAGTTCACAGAAACTGTTCAAAATGTAGCATAGAAAGCTCACAAATGGAAAATTAACAAGTGAGAAAGAAGGAAGTGATATATTTAATATTTGTTTAATTGAAGACATTTAGCCAAAGAGAAAGGTTTGTAGATAAGTCACTTTGAAGAGATGAAAGATGGGAAAATTTTATGAATGATTAATGACATCAATACACAGCAGCCACAGAATCCCAAATAGATGAAAATTACCCACAGTGAATGAAACACATTGTATTAAACAGTGGAAAACAGAACTGGCAAGACATTGCTTTTATTCTAATTGGCCAGAAACTAATTACATAGCAAAACTACTTACAGTAAAAATTGAAAATATAGGCTTTTAAATCTTGTTTAAATTTATTTTTATTTTATATGTTTTGTTGTGCTGCCTGAATGTAATGTGTACGTACCACTTGTGTGCCTGGTGCCCACAGGCCAGAAGAGTGCATCAGAACCCCTGGGGTTGGAGTCACAAACTGTGTGAGCTGCAGAGAATGGGGGTACTGAGAATTGAACCCAGGTCATCCAGAGAAGTAACTAGTGCTTATAAATGATGAGCTATTTCTCCAGCCTCCAGGAAATGTAGCTTTTAAACTTATTTATTCAGAGCTATGTGCCCCCAACAAATACTGAGAATTGTATGCTATAAGAAAGAAGAGATGCACTTACATTATATAATTCCAAGGTTATAACTGGTAAGTTTTAGCTTGCATATTTGATTAATCATAGCCTGGCTCCACAGCTTATGCTGTCAATTACTACTCCATGGTATAAGCAGAAGACTGTGATCCAAGGTTCAAGAATGCAACTATTGACCACAAGTCACCATAGTGTATAGAAGAGTGTATAAAATGTATAAAAGTGAGAAGCGACACAAAACTCATGCTTTCAAACACCATAGCTTAGCCTAGTCAAACTAGCTTTGCTCAGAAACTTCAATATGTTTGAGATCATGAAGAATATGCTGAGTATGCCACTAAAAATGCACGATATGCCAGCTTCAGGAAGCTTAAACCTCCCCAGTAATTTTTGCCTCCTGATTGTGATTGTCTGTGAGTGCAAAGGATAAAGTTTCATCTCTTTACAAGTTTAAGCTTTTAGATTTCACATAAGTTGGAAGAATTCAAAAAGAAGAAGAAATGCAAAGTTGGTTCTTGTTTTTCAGATACAATCTCAAGTAAAATCCAGGTGTGGTTGTACACACCTTCAATCCCAGACAGAGATAGGTGGATTTCTGTGAGTGTGAGGCCAGCTTGGTCATCACAGTGAGTTCCATGACAGTCAGAACTACATAGCAATACCTTGTCCAAAACAAACAAAGCAAAACCAACAAAAAAATTTCGAGGATGTAGTCAACACACAGAAATGTAAATTTCACATGTCATATATATGGTAATTATATATTATAATATATTTATTTATATATTATATATATTTGCTAAAGTAGCTCTCTCTCTCTCTCTCTCTCTCTATATATATATATATATGTCATGCATTATATAGCTCTTAAAGCATTGATTAAGTTTTATTGGTACACAACCACATGTTTATTCATGTATTGTCTATATCGAGTTTTGTACTCCAATGACAAAACTGAGTTGTTGGAATAGAAAGAATATGACTTGCAAGGCCTAAACCAGAAATAGTCTTTCTATTCTTATTCAAAGGCAAAGACAATTTCATGATATTTAGGCAAAGATCAGCCTCATTTTAATGAAACAGCTAGGACTATAATGCCACCTCTCTTATTTTATTATTGTCAGGTGGGAGATTTTTTTAAAAAGATTTTTCTTTCTTATTTTTTTTATTACTTTTATTTTTTCACAGTCTAGTTGTTATCCCCATCTGGGTCTGCTCTCCCACTGTTCCTCATCCCATTCCTCCTCCCCCAGCCTGCCATCAGGCCTCTCCAATCTCTGAAGGGTTAGGCGCATCTTCTCTCACTAAGTCTAGATCAGGCAGTCTTCTGTTCTATATGTGTCCAAGCCTCAGGCCATCTAGTTAGTGTATGCTGCCTGGTTGGTGGCTCAGTGTCTGAGAGATCACAGTGGTCCTGGTCAGTTGAGAGTGCTGGTTTTCCTATGGGGTCGCCTTCCTCCTCAGCTTCTTCCAGCCTTTCCCTAGTTCAACCATAGAGGTCCTAAAATATTTATTTTTATTATTTTGTTATTATGTATATAGGTGTCTCTACATGTGGGTTTGTCCACATGAGTCCAAGTACTCTTGAAGTTCTGATCTGGTGCTGGAGTTGTGAGCCACTGTGTGAGTTCTGAAAACCAAACTCAAGTCCTACGAATGAGTAGTGAACACTTTTAGCATCTGAGAGTTTACTCCTGGTCCGGTAGATGTCTAACTAAGAAAACTACAAAAGTGGAATCTCTCAATTCTAGATATATTTTAAATGAACAACACATCTTAAATTCTCAGCTTCTGGTTTGCTAGCTCATGTCCTGAATTATGATTTTTCAAAATTGACTTTGGTCAAGCAGTTTAATAAAGATAAGCTAAAAAAAAATCCTCTCTCCATGAGAAGAACGGATGCACTACAAGTATGGGTATTTTCTTTTAAAGAAAGAGCATCATTTTCTCCAAAAGATGACTAAAACCCAACATTTTACTAAGTCAGACCATAAGGAATCATAAATTGATATTTCTAATAGTTATGGATTTGTTCCCATTAGTTTTTGGCAGTGTATCACTTCTTGATTTTTAAAAAGAAATTTACAAAATAGTGAAGAAAGCTTCTGGGACATGAATAAAATATACATACATTTTATAATTTTAATGTAAACAAATTCCAAACATATGGATTACATTTCCTTTTAAAAATAAAGGGTTTTAGCATTTAATGGGAAAAGCGATTTTCAAAATATGCTTTAGATTTTGCCAAAACCGAAATCAGTCAAAATGTGCAATTAACTTTAAATGAAACCAAATTCAGCTGTCCCTGCTTGCAATGACTAAAAAAGACATCTCCCATTCCTGGTCATGCCTTTCAATTCCTGAGTCATGAAAGGGAAGTCAGAAAGTGCTGGGTACTGCATAGATGACTGTCAAGTCTTCTGGCAAAATGGAATCAAGCAGGACTGTTTCCCAGGGGAATATATGTGGTCTTCTTAAGTGTAAATCTATTTTGACTGTTTAGGATGTGTAAGAGAACTTACAGAGATGAACTGAAGTGTTGCCTGGTATATGAGCAAGCCATTCATTTCACCAGCTATGAAATGTCTTCTACATTTTCATGACCTTTTTGTATTTAAAATGAGAACACTGCATCAGTAATAAATGTACAATCAAAAACATGCTTTCTTTTCAATGAATTATGGTGAATGCAGAGACTTGTGCCTCCAAGGGGTTCAAGTGGCACATCAGTGTTCCTTCCTAAATAAGACATTTATAGGATCCCTTTGAAAGATCAGGGATCATTGCAGAAGAAATGGTAGAAAGTATACAAGAGTAAGAAGATAGGGAGGACTGAAAAATGTCACATATCCTGCAAGACACAGTCATTTCAAGCACACACTTACAGAAGCCTTGGGACTGCACAAGAACGGGCCTGTCAAGAGCTAGGCATGGATGGAGGAGAGGCTTAGGAGCTCCTAATCATCACTGCTGGACTATTTTGCTTCTGACAGATTGTGAAACAGTAACAGGGAGAGTGCCATTGCCTTTAGTTGTATACACACTGATGACCTTACCAGATTACACTGGCACTCCTAATCCAATGGTCATGTAGATTTCTCTGGTTTAACTAAATCAGTCACAAAACCAAATGATGTAAATCTTGGAGAGAATCTGGTAATAGAGAAGGAGTACTGATAAGAATGGGAGAGAGAGCCCTTCCGCCCCTGCCTGGTCCTCTGGGCTGGAGCAGACACAGAGTCGGTCTGCTCCTGTCCTGTTGAGAAACTGAATCCTGAGTCATCCAGGAGCCACTGCACTCAGAGCAGCTGGTAAGAACTCCATCTCACTCCCTAAGGCCCAGAGATACATCTGGGAGCCAGGGACATTCAGGGCTCAGCAGCTACCCAAACCCTGCCCCTCTGGAATTCCACTTCCCTTCCGCCCTTGCCTGGTCCTTTGGGCTGGAGGAGACACAGAGTTGGTCTGCTTCTGTCCTGTGGAGAAACTGAATCCTGAGTCATCGAGGACCCACTGCACTCAGAGCAGAAGGATTTCCAGATCCAAGAGGTGGCCTGAGTCCCAGGAGTTCTTCCACCCAGGAGATGAGGAGCATAAGACCACAGAGACCTCTGGACTCTGAGGAGCTCTGCAATAAGCAAGATAACTGGAAATACAGACTCCAGTTTTACACAGTGAGGGCAGGTACCACTAGAGTTAACCAGATGGCGAAAGGCAAGCGCAAGAACATAAGCAAC
>NW_021604589.1:7958272-7976160 GCF_004785775.1 Grammomys surdaster | reverse complement strand
CAAGCATCACCAACCGAATACAAGAGATAGAAGAGAGAATCTCAAATGCAGAAGATACGGTGGAAAATATTGACACAGTTGTCAAAGAAAATGCAAAATGCAAAAAACTCCTAACTCAAAATATCCAGGAAATCCAGGACACAATGAGAAGACCAAACCTAAGGATAATAGGTATAGATGAGAATCAAGATTCCCAACTTAAAGGGCCAGTAAATATCTTCAACAAAATCATTGAGGAAAACTTCCCTAACCTAAAGAACAAGATGCCCATAAACATACAAGAAGCCTACAGAACACCAAATAGACTAGACCAGAAAAGAAATACCTCCCGTCACATAATAATCAAAACATCAGATGCACAAAACAAAGAAAAAATACTAAAAGCAGTAAGGGAAAAAGGTCAAGTAACATATAAAGGCAGACCTATAAGAATTACACCAGACTTCTCACCAGAGACTATAAAAGCCAGAAGAGCCTGGACTGACATCATACAGACCCTAAGAGAACACAATTGCCAGCCCAGATTACTATAACAAGCAAAACTCTCAATCACTATAGATGGTGAAACCAAGATATTCCATGACAAAACCAAATTTGCACAATATCTTCCCAGAAACCCAGCACTTCAAAGGATAATTGATGGAAAATGCCAACACAAGGAGGGAAACTACAACCTAGAAAAAGCAAGTAAGTAATCTTCCAACAACCCCAAAAGAAGATACAAACATAACTTTACCTCTAATAACAAAAATAACAGGAAGCAACAATCATTTTTCCTTAATATCTCTTAACATCAATGGTCTCAATTCCCCAATAAAAAGACGCAGACTATCAGACTGGATACACAAACAAGACCCAGAATTTTGCTGCATACAAGAAACGCACCTCAGTGACAAAGACAGACACTACCTCAGAATAAAAGGGTGGAAAACAATTTTTCAAGCCAATGGTCCCAAGAAACAAGCTGGAGTAGCCATTCTAATATCAAATAAAATTGACTTTCATCCAAAATTAATCAAAAAAGATAAGGAAGGACACTTCATACTCGTCAAAGGAAGAATCTACCAAGTTGAACTCTCAATTCTGAACATCTATGCTCCAAATGCAAGGGCACCTACATACATAAAAGAAACTTTACTAAAGCTCAAAACACACATTACACCTCACACAATAATAGTGGGGGATTTCAACACCCCACTGTCAGCAATGGACAGATCATGGAAACAGAAACTAAACAGAGACACTTTGAAATTAACAGAAGTTATGAACCAAATGGACTTAACAGACATCTATAGAACATTTCATCCTAAAACAAAAGAATATACCTTTTTCTCAGCACCTCATGGTACCTTCTCCAAAATAGACCATATAATTGGTCACAAAACAAGCCTCTACAGATACAAAAAGATTGAAATAATCCCTTGCATCTTATCAGATCACCACGGACTAAGACTGGTCTTTAATAATGACAAAACCAATGGAAAACCCACGTGCACATGGAAACTGAACAACTCTCTACTCAATGATGACTTGGTCAAGGAAGAAATAAAGAAAGAAATAAAAGACTTTTTAGAATTCAATGAAAATGAGGACACATCATACCAAAACTTGTGGGACTCCATGAAGGCAGTGCTAAGAGGAAAGCTCATAGCTCTAAGTGCCTACAAAAAGAAACTGGAAAGAGCACACACTTACAAGTTGACTGCACAACTAAAAGCTCTAGAACAAAAAGAAGCAAATACACCCAGGAGGAGTAGAAGGCAGGAAATAATCAAACTCAGGGCTGAAATCAACCAAATAGAAACAGAAAGAACAATACAAAATATCAATAAAACCAGGAGTTGGTTCTTTGAGAAAATCAACAAGATAGATAAACCCTTAGCCAGATTAACCAGAGGGCACAGAGACAGTTTCCAAATTAATAAAATCAGAACTGAAAAGGGAGACATAACAACAGAAACTGAAGAAATTCAAAAAATCATCAGATCCTACTACAAAGGCCTATACACAACAAAACTGGAAAACCTGGATGAAATGGACAATTTCCTAGACAGATACCAGGTACCGAAGTTAAACCAGGAGCAGATAAACCATCTAAATAGTCCCATAACCCCTCAGGAAATAGCAGCAGTCATCAAAAGCCTCCCCACTAAAAAAAGCCCAGGACCAGATGGTTTTAGTGCTGAATTCTATCAGACCTTCAAGGAAGACCTAATACCAATTCTCTTCAAACTATTCCACAAAATAGAGACAGAAGGAACACTACCCAATTCGTTCTATGAAGCTACAATTACACTCATACCCAAACCCCACAAGGACCTGACAAAGAAAGAGAACTTCAGACCAATCTCCCTTATGAACATCGATGCAAAAATACTCAATAAAATTCTAGCAAACCGAATCCAAGACCACATCAAAACAATCATCCATCATGATCAAGTAGGTTTTATCCCAGGAATGCAGGGATGGTTCAATACACGGAAATCCATCAATGTAATCCACTATATAAACAAACTTAAAGAAAAAAACCACATGATCATCTCACTAGATGCTGAGAAAGCATTTGACAAAATTCAACATCCCTTCATGATAAAAGTCTTGGAAAGATCAGGAATTCAAGGCCCCTACCTAAACATAGTAAAAGCAATTTACAGCAAACCAGTAGCCAACATCAAGCTAAGTGGAGAGAAACTTGAAGCAATCCCACTAAGATCAAGGACTAGACAAGGTTGCCCACTCTCCCCCTACCTATTCAGTATAGTACTGGAAGCCTTAGCCAGAGCAATTAGACAGCAAAAAGAAGTCAAAGGGATACAAATAGGAAAGGAAGAAGTCAAAATATCGCTATTTGCAGATGATATGATAGTATACTTAAGTGACCCCCAAACTTCCACCAGAGAACTCCTAAACCTGATAAACAACTTCAGCAAAGTGGCTGGTTATAAAATCAACTCAAACAAATCAGTAGCCTTCCTCTACATGAAAGATAAACAGACTGAAAAAGAAATTAGGGAAATGACACCCTTCACAATAGTTGCAAATAATATAAAATACCTTGGTGTGAATCTAACCAAGCAAGTGAAAGACCTGTATGACAAGAACTTCAAGTCTCTGAAGAAAGAAATTGAAGAAGATCTCAGAAGATGGAAAGATCTCCCATGCTCATGGATTGGCAGGATTAATATAATAAAAATGGCCATCTTGCCAAAAGCAATCTACAGATTCAATGCAATCCCCATTAAAATCCCAACTCAATTCTTCACAGAGTTAGAAAAGGAAATTCTCAAATTCATATGGAATAACAAAAAACCCAGGATAGCGAAAACTATTCTCAACAATAAAAGAACTTCTGGAGGAATCACCATCCCTGACCTCAAGCTGTACTACAGAGCAATAGTGATAAAAACTACCTGGTATTGGTACAGAGACAGGCAGGAAGATCAATGGAATAGAATTGAAGACCCAGAAATGAACCCACACTCCTATGGTCACTTGATCTTTGACAAAGGAGCTAAAACTGTCCAGTGGAAAAAGGACAGCATTTTCAACAAATGGTGCTGGTTCAACTGGAAGACAACATGTAGAAGAATGAAAATTGATCCATTCTTATCCCCTTGTACAAAGCTCAAGTCTAAGTGGATAAAGGACCTCCACATAAAACCAGATACACTGAATCTAATAGAAGAGAAGGTGGGGAAAAGCCTTGAATACTTGGGCACAGGGGAAAAGTTCCTGAACAGAACTCCAATGGCATATGCTCTAAGATCGAGAATTGACAAATGGGACTTCATAAAATTGCAAAGTTTCTGTAAGGCAAAGGACACTGTCAATAGGACAAAACGACAACCAACAAATTGGGAAAAGATCTTTACCAATCCTTCATCTGATAGAGGGCTAATATCCAATATATACAAAGAACTCAAGAAATTAGACTCCAGACAACCAAATTACCCTATTAAAAAATGGGGTATAGAGCTTAACAAAGAATTTTCAACGGAAGAAACTCGAATGGCCGAGAAGCATCTAAAGAAATGTTCAGCATCCTTAGTCGTCAGGGAAATGCAAATCAAAACAACCCTGAGATTCCATCTCACACCAGTCAGAATGGCTAAGATTAAAAACTCAGGTGATAGTAGATGCTGGCGAGGGTGTGGAGAAAGAGGAACACTCCTCCATTGTTGGTGGGACTGCAAGATGGTGCAACCACTTTGGAAATCAGTCTGGCGGTTCCTCAGAAAATTGGACATAGCATTACCCGAGGATCCAGCTATACCACTCCTAGGCATATACCCAGAAGATGCTCAAACATATAACAAGGACATATGCTCAACTATGTTCATAGCAGCCTTATTTATAATAGCCAGGAGCTGGAAAGAACCCAGATGTCCTTCAACTGAGGAATGGATTCAAAAAATGTGGTATATTTACACAATGGAGTATTACTCAGCTATTAAAAACAATGAATTTGAGAGGTTCCTAGGTAAATGGATGGAACTAGAAATTATCATCCTGAGTGAGGTAAGCCAATCACAAAAGAAGACACATGGTATTCACTCACTGATTATTGGATATTAGCCTAGAACCTTGAAATGCCCAAGATGCAACTCACAGGCCACATGAAGCCCATAAAGAAGGAAGACCAAGTGAGGGTGATTCGGTCCTTCTTAGAAGGAGCAACAAAATACTCAAGGGAGCAAATATGGAGACAAAGTGAGGGACAGAAACTGAAGGAGGGGCCGTCTCAAGACCACTCCACCTGAGTATCTATCCCATGTGCAATCACCAAAGGTAGATGCTGATGTGGAAGACAGGAAGTGCATGCTGATAAGAGCCTGATATGGATATCTCCTAGAGGCCTTCAAGAGTCAGACATATTCAGAGGCAGATGCTCACAACTAGCCATTGAACTGATCATGGGGTTCTCAATAGAGGAGTTAGAGTGAAGACTGAAGGAGCTGAAAGGATTTGAGGCACCATGAGGAGAGCAACAATACCAACCAACCACAGCTCCCAGGGTCTAAACCACCAGCCTGGGAGCACTTAGGGGGGGATCCAGGGCTTCAGCTGAATATGTAAAAGTGGAGGGCCCTGCTGGGCATAGGTGGAAGAAGAGAACCTTGACCTCATGAAGGCTGGATGCCCCAGGGGGTGGGAATTTTGAGGGTGGGGAGGTGGGAGTGGGGGGGTAGATAGAGGTTACATCCACAGAGAAGAAGGAGGAGGGGCGAGGGGATTGGGGGTTCCGAGGGGGTGGTGGGGGATGGGGTAAGGGGACAACATAGGAAATGTAAATAAATCATCCAATTAAAAAAAAAGGAAAAAAAAAGAATGGGAGAGAGATAAGACAGGGTAGAGGAGAGAGTAATTAGAATGCATTGTATAATATACAGAATCGTCAAAGAACAAATTTAATTAATAGAAATGTTTACTTTTAAAGGGACTGATATGAGATCACATTTATTTGTACAAACAAACATTACTCTTTAGAATCAAATATGACTGGTTAATGAATTGTTGATTTACCTAAGAGTTCCTTTCTACTTAGCAGTCTTCAGTTACTCTCAGTGTTAGGAACTGAGTTGACTGAGGCAGCACAAACCGGGAACTCACCCCAAAATTCCTGAGGACACTAGAATCTACTGCCCTCTTTTATCCTCTTAAACAATATATGGGCCTCCTTTGAAAAAACAAAACAATTATGAAGTAAGAGTGTTTGAGATCTGCATGTGATTCTCATGAAAATTTAATGTAGCTTATGGCAGGAGAGATCTATCAGCCATTTGTAAAGAATTGAAAATAGCAATAAAATTGAGAAATAAATTATAATGAAACAAATAAATGTTTACTTTGGGCCTGTATGGGAGAAATAGTAGACAATATTTAAATATTGAAATCTAGGAGCATTATTAGGACAGATGCAGATATGCTATATGCACAGTAATGTATACAGAGAACAATAACCGTGTGAGTTAATACTTACGTGTATGATACAGGGAGTTAATGAAAGGAAAATGAAATGAGCAAAATAAATAGACACTGCTTGCTTCTGTCCCAACCTTGCACATTCTGCACATAGTGCAGTATTAAGTTTATTGTTTCAAAAAGTCATTTTCACAGGTCTACGCAGGGAAGAGGAATATCTTCTACCGTCACATACCTTTCTCCAACTCCATGATGCCACAAATAAAACCAAGAAGAGTAAAGCAGATATTTAAGAGGTCAGTGTCTTGCATTTATCTTTATTATATTGGCACATTTAGAACTCAGTGTGAACTAGTAATTCCACCCACTATATGTTGCCTTTTTAAAACTGTGTTTCTCACAATTGTCACTAAGTTCACAATCATTTAGGATTGGTATTTCTATTCTCATCAAAAGTTATCTAAATGTGCCACTGGTACTACTGAAAGAACAGTAAAGTTGTGAAGGGCAATAATCACACCTTTTCCCTGCCAATCAAAAGCTTTTGCAATTCAAAGGATTTGTCCCAACAGACTCATCATTATTTCTTGAGTTGTCCATTATGTGATTAAAATTTACATAAATATTAGGTATATTCAGTCCCTTCCTCTCTTTGACTTTTCCAGAAAGACCACATTCTTGTATATTCATAAGACGCTTTCAAGATTTCTTGTTGTTATAACTTGCAAGTCAGAAATACAAAGAACTGAGCCACAGAAAGTAGTGGTAGTTCTCTTTGGAAAGCACCATGAACTGTCCCTCTTTAATCATTGCACAATTTCTCCCCCTGCCTCTATTTTTAAGTGTTACTTTCTCTGTTAGTTTAACAGGACACGCAATGCTTCTCTCCTTTCTATTAGAGCCCCCCTAACTTTGACTCTGTTTTTAACTTCCCTCTTTATCTTTGCCTGCCTGCTTTCATTTTTTTCAGGAACAGTAGTTTCCTTGCCATGCCTGACTGACTTGTGAAGACATTGGTACATGATTGAATGAATTGTTTCCATCTTTTCCTGGGCCATTGGGTGGCATATGAAATGAGCAATAGACTCGTATCTGTGTGATAGGTTTGAAGCCATGTGATGCTGTCTGCCCTTGCAGATCTGGCTTCTTGAAAATCCAGAAGAATTCACACATTCCTTTTTTATGTTGGCCCATTATATAGACTTTAAGAAATCTTACAAATGAGTAAACACACCACACTCCAAAATTAATCATACTTAAACTCTATAAAGCTCAATAAACTTCTATGCAGTTAGAATAGACATTGGAAAGCTAAGTGGTGAAACCTCAAGTTAAATTTTACATTTTCATATTAAATATATTTTTTGCACTTATTCATTGCCAAAGCCAAAATTTAAAAAAAATGACAAAATTGTAATTAGGAAAAATGTTAGCTTTGTATTCTCTTTCATAACTTAAGGTCATTACCCAATTCATTTCATCCACAGTCCCTTATGCTTAGTCTATCGTGGTCTCTTTCTTTAAGTTATACATTACCCACATCAACATCTATTTACACATATATAAATATTATTGGCTAGATTCTACATGAGAGAGAACATATGTGTTGTTTTTTTCCCAAGATTGTGTGATACTGCTTAACATTCTAAGTCTAACCATTTTCCTGCAAATTTTTAAACATCATTTTTCTTGAGAACTGAATAGTATTTATATGTGCGTGTGCATATGTGTGCATGCTTACATGCTTAATGCATGCTCATTATCCATTCTTCTGTTGTTCGACAACTAGATTGATTATAATTACTGACATTCTGGAAGAGATTTCACACTCCCTTTCCACATTCGCCCTCTTTAGAGAGGCTTCAGCAGTGTAGTTTAAGATTCATGGAGATTCTGAAGCTATAAATGTTTATGGAATCACAAAATAGTCTAATTGAAAGAGAGCTGACAGAAGAGTTGTGTAAAGAAGACCTCTGTCAGCACAGAAACATCTATAGCAGTGGTTCTCAACCTGTTTGTCATGACCCCTTTGGGATGGACCTACTCTTTCACAGGGGTTGCCTCAGACCACTAGAAAACGCAGATATTTATGATTCACAACAGTAGTAAAATTGCAGTTATGAAGTAGCAATGAAAATAATGTTATGGTTTGGGGTGGTGGCCACCACAGCATGAGGAATTGTGCTACAGGGTCAGAGCATTAGGAAGGTTATGAACCTTTGCTGTACAGTGTTAAGCTACTACAATGAGTAGTAGTTATTTCGCATCAGTTTGTACCTTGGTTTATTATAAGGGCACGCTTGGTCAATCATTCAGGTACCTCTTTTTAATTACAGGAACTTTGATTTCAAGAGCAAGAAAGGGGGTACATAGTGGTTGGAAGGAATAAAGGGGAGGGGAGATGGTATAATTATATTTTAAATTTAAAAACATTTTAAAAGACAGAAACATTTTATTTGGGTGCTTACTGTAGCACTTGGCACCAAGTAAAAAGATATACCTCCTTCAAAAGAATGTATCACATCTGGAGACATTTGGGTACTGTTGCTGTTGGGGTGATAACTGAAGGTATATGTAGAAATTTGGTCATGTTTCCCTCCACACCATCTTTTCTGTTGTTTATTAAAGAATTGTTGTCATTCACTTTGTAGGAGCTGTAAACGAAGGCAAGTTAATTTAACGTAGTGACTATGCTTTCATTCAACAAATATAGCTGCTTTCTTTGGCCAGGCAGTAATGAAAGAAGCAAAGATGGTAGAACATGTCCATGTCTTTCAGAAACTTCTATAATATAAAGCCAACATGATTTGAGGCTAATTGTTACAACAGTTTGTATGTGTCATCTCAGCCATCTCTTTTGTGAACTATAGGATTCATTGCAACCATCATTCCCTCTATCTAGTTGTGGGATTGTTCTACTAGTATGAGTCTTGGACTCCTTTGTTGTGAATCATTGTCCATTTCCTCACTTTCTTGGGTATGTTTTTTCACTCTATTTTGCTCTCTTTCTTTTACCTTCTGTCTCTAGAGAATGGGGATCCTTAAATAGGGCCCATGTTACCCACGAGTTGTATCTAGTGGGGAGGTACTAGAGATGCTGTTATACAACCTGTAATACATAGAACAGCCCCAACAATAAAAAATTTTCTGGTTTAAAACGTCAGTAGCTCTGAGATTGAGAAAAATCTGTTCTAAGTTACACCGTTCTGGTGATATATCCTTCTCTAAGTATGTCCCAGGAATGGTCACATGTTGTTACTGAATTCTAAAGTTCATCCTACTCCCTCTGTCTGTATTATCTATCTGTACTATCTTGAGCTTAAATGAGATACTCCTTTCTTCTTTACCCAAAGGAGATTCATCTTTTAGGACTTTCAGGAAATCAATCTTTTATTATTTTCTATGGGGCTTCTTAGTTCTTTGCTTAAAACAAATCTTACTCCACCCCCAAGGAGCAAAGAGTAATACCAGATGAGTATTAGTTATTTTTCTTGTTGTTGCGGCAAAATATCCAATCAAAGCAACTTAAGGAATGAAGGGCTCATTTTGGCTCACAGTTGGAGGGTCCAGTTTTTTGAGGTATGAAAGTCATAATAGCAGGAGCTTGGGGTAGTTGATCATATTTCATCCACTGTTAGGAAGGAGTGATGAGTGCTTTGTCTCAGCTTGTTTTCTTCTTTTTATTCTAAGACTCCAGCCTATGGAATAAGCAAACTCAAATTTAGGGTGAGCCTTCCTAACTCAGTTAACCTAATATAGATCTCTCATAAAATTGCTCATCCTAGGTGATTCATAGTTCCATGTAATTGGCAAAGGATATTAATCATCACAGCATGTAAGTGAAACTTGACTTCAAAATCCAAGTATAAAAGACTTAGGATAGTGGATCTATGCACTCAGAGTTCTAAATTGAAAGCCCGTCACGAATCCATTCAGAGTAGCAAAACATTTCTTCATATTTTAAAATAATTGCTTTTTATTTTGTGTTTCAAGAAAAAAATACAGACTCTCATATACATTTCAATTCCAGTTCAACAATGAGTATGTTTCTAGTGTATGTCACATCTATTGTAAGATTCAGTATCATAAGGCCATATTTCAGACATACTATGCTAAAATATTTCTTATTTGAAATTTAAATTTACCTGGGTATCATTAATTTTGCTATAGTTTTGATTGTTTTTTGGCTCAGTCTGGCATCCCCCACCCCTTTTTTACATTTAGGGAAGCATCAGTCTCTGAATTCTTTCTCTTAATGGTGTCTCCTTGCCAGTTTATGATTTCTTGACTGAGAAACCCTAGCCCCTCCTCCTTAAGTTAGAAACAATTTTCCTCTGCATTTCATCTTGGTGGTACTGAGATTGAATTTAGGGCTTTTCACATGCTGAGCAAGCACCCAAACACTTGAGTTGCATTCCTAATCTTCTTTTTACTTTGTGAAATAATTTTGTTCAGACAGGCCTCAAACTTACTCAGCAGCCCAGAAAGGTTATGGAATTTTGCTCCTTCTACCTCAGCCTTCCAAGAAGTTTGAATTACACAAATGATCCATCAGTATTGGCCTAAATCCTTTTCTTGTGGAAATCTAGTCCACTAGCTGCGTGTCTTAGTTACTTTTCTAGTGCTGACACAAACCATGACCAAGGCAACTTATAAAAGAAAATATTTATTTGGACTTACAGAGTCAGAGGCTTAGAATCCATAATGATAGGTCAAAGACATGGTGAGAGGAACATGTGAAAACTCACATTCTGATCTGCAAGTAGAGATCACAGGTTCAGGGGATTGCTGGAGGATTTTGAAGCTTCCAGTTTCACCTCCAGTGATATATCTTCCCCCAACAAGGCAATACCTTCTAATCCTTCCCAAACAGTTCTATCAATGGTGACTAAGTATTCAAGCATATTACCATAAGGGATCCATTCTCAATCAAACCACCACACCAAATAACTACGATACATTTTCAAAATCTATCTTTCAAAAGTAAAATATGGTGAGGACTGGAACAGAAATAAGAATCACAAAAGCCTTTCTTAAAAAGCCCTACATTGGAAAAAATGAGATCAACCTGCTTTTCAAAACATTTTGCTTTACATGTATGAATAAGGAAATGATTAATTTCCTTATACAACGTCTTTATACAACAAACTTTTCTTGTACAGCATCTGATTTAATTTACTAATCCAATTATGACAGTTTTCAAAAATGCTGTTTTAAAGGATATAGAGGAATGTGAATATGGAAGAAGATGAGAATAAGAAATCTGGGAAAAGCAAAAAGTAATATTTTTCAGCAAAAAATAAAGGCATGAGCAGCAAATGCCTCAAAGAAATCTTAGTACTTGAAAAAGGATTATTTGTAAGAAACAAAACAAATTTAGAGTAATCTGTAATGTTCTTTATTCAAAAGAATTATATAAATAGAATATTGCATTCGATAAATATTTGCTAAAGTTAAGTCTTAGTCCCTATTCTTAAGGACCTTCTAAACATTTAAAAGAAGAAAACAGAAGCAAAGAAGGTAAATGGTGAGACATGTTATCCCTGTAGTCAGAAAATACAGTAGTACATATGTTGGCAGCTACATTGCAGGTTGTGTATGTGTCTTAATAGCATAAGCACCAAGTTACAGGAGATCAGGATAGACATCTTGGATGAGAAAGCCACATATTTAAAAGGGCAAAGACAGTTTTACTATGCCACTTAGGTCAGGTCAATTGAGGAAAAGATCCAGATAAGAGAACAAGCATCCGAAATTCAGAGGTAAGTAGGGGTTGATTGTAGAAAGAATGAATTTCAAGTCTAACACATGGGGCCATGCCAAGGTCCATTAGAAATGTGTCCATTTATTGGCATTGGTATGCTCCTTTCACTCAAAAAGAGATTTAGATTGCAAGATTGGAATGTTTGACACTCCCTGAAAAAACAATTTCTTACAAGCAAATGACTTTCTCAAATCAGTCCCAGATAAGACTGGAGTGAAGATGATAGGGGCTTTGGGAAATCCAACATGAAGCAGAATTGACTTGTTAATAGCAGCTGTTCCAATAATTAAGTTCAGCACGATGATTCAATTTAAGCTTAACAAAGTCAGGTTTTACATTTCAGCTTCTTAATGGCTTCCACTCGTTCAGTGCACCAGGAGAATTTGGTTTTGGTATGTGACACTGCCACTCTTTTTTTAGTCAACACTAAGACAACAAACCAGAAGAAGAATGTCCATTCTCGCATTCTTGCTAAAATAATCAAACCTCTAACGGCTTAATCTTAAGCAACTGGAAGCAGGTGTGTCCAGTGGACACAACCATCTCCATTAATAATTGTTATTATGGGGCTAAGTCTTATTTTTCAAATAGACCAATAGGCTTTTGAATTGTATTGAAACAAGCATATACACAAACTCCTTCCTTCTTTCTGCAAATGCCACTTTTATAAAAAAAAAAAACAAGAGTCTATTGTACAGATGCATTTTTTTCAACAGATGCTTGTCCCAGACTGGATGAATCCTCTCCTCTACATTATTAGTCAGAGACAAAAGACTGCTGCCAACATAGTGATCCATGGTGCAGTGATGGCTTAAAGCCTGTATTCTTTTTAGGCACAGGTGTTTTCAGAGACAAGGATTTCGTTTAAAAGCATCTTTGTTCTCAGATTTACCTTCTGGATCCCCCTATAGAAAGCTGGCTTTATGAAGCAAAGAGAAAACAAAGGTGGCAGCAGGTGAAGTTCTGATACCATCTTCAGGATCACAAAAATGCCTGAAGCAGAAAAACTAAACGTAATTCTGATTGTCACTAAAGGATTTAAGCTTTGGTTAAGAATATAACACTGGAGGGTTAAAGCTCAGGAAATCAAACTCCCCTGATTCTTTTATTTCCATTGCTGTTCGAAATGTTCACCTACAAAGCATCATTCTCTCAGAATCTCCTGAAGAACTCTGTGATACGTATGGAAGAACCCTTATGCGTCTGATATTAGAAGTGTTGAATGACTGAATTAGAGCAGAGAGTAAATGGAGGGGAAACACTGGCTTTTACTGAATCCTTATATTTTAAAACTTAATTCATCTCTATTTTCAGAGTTGAGTTGTATTTTCCCACTAAAAATAACAAACAAACCAATGTGGGTTTTTTTTGGGAAGTAACTTCCCCTGCCCCCAAGACTGGTAGAGCATAGTCAAAAGAGGAAATTTCTATTTAAGGTGGAGTGAATGCTGTAGAATTTCTAAGTCCAGGATGTATGAAGTTTTGCTAGCTAATCTTGGAATTCTTGCTCAAGCATATTTGTTCAACCATTTGACATTACCACTTTGTCATTTGCTTAGTTTACCCTATTAAAAAAATCACAAAATGTCTCATAATATTTAGGTTTACAATTCTGTGTTGAGTCATGTTCCTTGATATCTTAAGCCATATGTAGCGTATGTAGCACAGGTTGGGTACCTCAGAGGAGAAGAATGTCCACTCTGATATGAGGAAGCACAAGCCAGATACCTGGAAAAGGATTCCTGTCCAGCATCAACAGTGCGCACTATGCTAGGTACCACATAAGTACAAAGATTCCAAATGATTTCACTACATACTACCTGATCATGATTGCCTAAGGCTCTAGGCAAATGCCAACATAAGGGCCTAGTTTATCCACAGAGCCAGCAAGGTAGGAATACATGGTTTAAAATTACTTCCTGTCATGGTAGTTTATCATGCTGCACTGGTTAATTGGGACAGTTCTTAAAAGTAACTTCAACACACTTACTTGTTGGTAACCAAAGAAAGATGACATAGAGATAGCTCAGGGCCACAGCTTAGCTGTGAGAGTGCCTGGGTTTGACCCATGCTGGGTAATAACTTGTCCTTTCCAAACCTTAGTGTTTTGTATATAAAATGTGTATGGTCATAGTATTCATCTCTTGGAGTTGTGATTTTAGGGTACAAATAAATTCACATCAAGTGGCTAGCATACTTGTCAAATGGTAAAACAGTTAAATGAGTTTAATATGTTTTCACTATTAACTGAATCCACAGAAATGCAAAGGCTCTAGGGGAAAAGAACTTGATTACTTATTTAGATCTGTAGTTTCTGTATTTGGACAGTTCACCCTGTTGATTACAGTGGGCTGACAGACTCTGTGGAAAAGAATCTTTTCTATGAGTTGAAGCATAGAAAAAAGAGCAGGCATACTCAAAGATTTGTTAGAAGGAATGAGATACTCTGTCTTACATGAGTGAAAACCTTAATATTTCTTCTAAAAACCAACCAATAGAAAAGCAAACACAAAATCGAGTCTTAATGCATCTGTGGCAAAGTTAAGTCCACTGGGTGCTGGGTAATGTACACTGTACATTCCAGGAATGGTGCTGCCTTGGAAATTTATTATGTGTAACATTTAATAAAGGGAAGAGCTTAACAAAGCACCCTGGAGACCTACGTTCTAATTGAGTATCTGCTTTGATGTCTGACTTAGGGCAAGTCACTGGAGTTCTGTGTCTTATTTCCAACTACTATGAAACAGGATTACAAACACATTTATGGCACTTTCAGACATTAAAAATTAAAGGGGGAGGGTAGAGCATCTGAAAATATGGATTCATAAAAGAGAATGGCCAGGTTTTCTGGTAATGCTGTCCAGAGTACCTCTGGTTTTCAGCAGGAACACACAGTATGAAGGATCATGATGGTATCTAAGCCAATGATACCACTTTCTCAGCACTGACTTATCGACACCACAGTGTTTAGAGATTAGAAAGGATGGCCTTCTCTGTAAAATGATGTGCTATATACCATATGCTCCATATACCTCTTATATGGTATACCACATACAATTCACGTACTACATCCAGGTACACACACACACTGGCATATCATTAAAAACAAAACTATCAAAAAGCAGAGGACATCATATTCACTCAACTTTGATCAAATCCAAATGTCTATGGTCAAAGGTTTGACACCGGTGTGGGTTTTAGAAATTCACCCCATAAAGGATTAAGAGAATGGGGAATGTTCTACTAGGTGGGAATGGTATGTCTACTATAAATAATAATGAGACGCTGTTGACTTCAGAGACTACTTATTATGTTCACTTCTACTTTCCCATTCTAAAGCAATTGTTTACAAATATTTGGTTTCCCTCTATATTAATATTTCAGCTCCTAGCTCTCTTCCCCACTCTTTATGTCCTATAGTCCAGGGTTATTTGGAACTCAGTATGTATCTCAGGCTGGCCTCAGACTTTCAGGGATCCTCCTACCTCAGCCTCTCAATTGATGATATTATGGGCATGAGTCATGCCATCTTATTCCTGCTCCCTAAGTCTTGATTTGATGTCTAAATAATTTTTGATATCATGATGCTTTGTTCCAAGTTGGATATATTCTTTAGAATCATCTAAAATTTTTCCACACATAGCCACTTAGGTGGCTGGAATGAAGAGAAGTTATGCCCATTTAAATATTTTATGGAGAAGGCATTTGGAACCCCCAAAGCATGAGGTGCTTAACAGATTTCCTGTTGTATAATTGAATTCGTAATACTCTAATTTATGTTGTCCACAATGTTATGTAATGAGCCTGATAATAAATATTTTTAGCTCTGTGGTTTCAGTCTGTCTTAGATGTCCTCCATGGACCAGTTGTAGCAATGCTTTATGCAAACGTGCTTTACGCAAATGTAGATTTCTTGAGTCTGAATCTGCATTGCACTAAAGAGGTCACTGATGGGTGAACACACTGGAGTGTATGTAACTCTGAACTGTACATCTTAGGGCTTTACAAGAAAAATATTCTTCTTTGTTCCCTTCTAGTATGGATAGTATAAGATACATAGGGACAGTTTCACACTACTTAAATTTACTCAAAGAGTCTAGCAGCATCTTTAGATTTCAGTTTTAGGCCTAGGCCAGGCATTGTTCTAAGCAAGGAAGTTTTCCATAGAGTACCTCTTGAAGTCATTAATTTTACCCTCTGTATGCACAGGAGAACACTGGTAGCTAGTTAAGTGACTGGCAGAGGATGACTTGACCAATAATGGGAAAACCAAAGTTTTAAGGCCTTGACTACAAATATAAGCTTTTGCCTTCTCAACATTTGCCTTTTAGACTATTTCTTCCAACCTTCCTGCTTTAGTAAACAAGAGATAAAACAGAGGTTGCTTGATTTCTGGTAAAGGAGACCATCTTGCCACATTTTGTAGCATACCCTATCCAACAATGATGCTGCAACAGTCAGATAATGGCAAATTAAAAACAAACAAAACAAAAACACCTCATTCACTTAAGACAATTCTGCCTTTTGCATATTTTCTTTGTCAAAAGTCCAGAAAGGGAGTTGATTGGACTGGTGGGGGAGGATCTTCACTCTGTGAAAAGAAAAACAGATCCCATTCAGAAAATATTAAATGAGTTTAGCTTTGTTTTAAAAATAAGCCCACATGACTATAGAAGTACCTGGAATGCTATGTCACATGTTTTCAGTTGTTGGGGGGTCGTCTGTATTTCTCTTTTTTACTTATTTCATGGTTTTCTTTAGTGATAAAGATTAATTCCAACGTTTGTGTTGCTTTTATAATACAAAGTCAATAATATGCCCATTTTGAAACAATAAATGCAGGTGGCCATTTTTTTTTACTCTTTTGTTACTATTTTCTGCTGTCATTTCAATGGCAACCTTTAAGAGGAAATTCACAATTAGCTTTCAGAAATTTTGCAACTATTCTTATATGGAAGTTTAGCATCCACCACATGGGAAAATAGCTGTAATTCTGATGAAATAGGATTTCAGGAAATACAATTTACCAAAAGGAATCACTCAGGTAATTGAGATGAGCTTAGCGCTGTGCCAAGCCTGTCATAAGCAGCACTTGAATACTCCAACTGTCTGTGTGTAGAGTGACCTAGTTACATGTGTGACCTCCCTTCACTCTTGATGTTCAGAGGTCAATGTTGAGGCTGGGAAGACTTTTTTTTAGATATTTTATTTACATTTCAGATGTCATCCCCTTTCCCCATTCCCCCCAAATCAGAAACCCCCTATCCCATTCTCCCTCCTCCTGCTTCTATGAGGAGGTGCTCCCACCTACCCACCCACTCCCACCTCCCCATTCTCGAATTCCCCCCACACTGGGGCATCCAGCCTTCATGGGACCCAGGACCTCCTCTCCCACTTATGCCTGACAAGGCCAGCCTCCCCTACATACACAGCTGAAGCCATGGTAGTCCCAGGCTGGTGGTTTAGATATTCAACATTAATTTCTTCTTTTTTATTGTATTTATCCTTTGAAATTATAATGACATCACTCTCCCTCCATTAACCACCCACCATCTGGTCTCAAATTTATGACCATCCTTTTTGTTAATACAAACACACACACACACACACACACACTTCTAAATACACAAATACAATGTGCTCGGTCCTTACAGCATTACCTGTATACCATATATAAGTATATATGATCTCAGGGCTGATCACTTAGCATCATGTAACCAAATGGGTGACTTTTACCCAGGAAAGACTATGTGTCCTGCTCTCAGCGTTCTCCAGTTTCCCGTAGATTTTGTCTAGGGTTGAATCAATGAGTGTAACTTTTTTTCTCTTCTTCACTGAGGGTGTTAGATGGCCTTGTATATGCTGGACCACTTCACCACACACCTATACGTTTATTTTTTTGGTTTGATAAATTAGCAACTTGCCTGGTGTGGTGGAACATAGCTCTAGCCCCAGCACTCAGGAAGCAGAGGTAGGTGAATTTCTTCTAGTGTGAGGCCAGCCTGGTCTACATAATGAGATCCAAGACAGCCAGAACTGCAGAGACTCTGTCTTGAAAAAAATGGAAAGGAAAAGAAAAAAGAGAAAAGAAAAGAAAATGGAAAGAGGGAAAGGGAAAAGAGAAAGAGAGGACAGGAATAGAAGAGGACAGGAATAGGAGAGGAGAGGACAGGAATAGGAGAGGGGAGGGGAGGGGAGGGGA
>NW_021604589.1:7953617-7957872 GCF_004785775.1 Grammomys surdaster | reverse complement strand
CTCTCTCTCTCCATTGTTCTCTGAGCTTTCCTGATTTAAATTTTGTGCTTCTTTAACTATCTTCCTATTTTTCTTAATTTTCTTTTTTAAAGCTATTTTCTCCTATTTTCTCATCTCCATCAAATAATTTAAATTATCTCTATTGCTTCATTTTTCATTTTAAATTCTGAAAGCATTCCTTTTTCATGACATTTATTCTTGCTTTGTTATTTCTCTAAATGTACTAACGTAAAATTTTCTTCCCTGTAGGCAGTCTTATTTTGGTCCAATTATTTTTCTTTTACGTTATCTTTAATATCACATGCCCCCTCCCTCAAAATGTTTGTCACCTTTGGCTGCAGTGTAAGAGAGGGCATGACAGTGGCAGGAAACTTTGAGCTCATGGTGAAATTATTTACTCTGGGTTTCTTTCAGGAGACCCAGAGTTTTATTGGGAAGATTCTGGGGCTTGGCTTTTAGACACTCTTCTCTTAAGCTGTCAAGATTTCTCTGCGAAGACATTTACATCCCTATTTCCTATCAGCACAATGAGATCCAGGACTCTGGAAGCTGTGTATATGAAGTCGGCTGAAGTTGCCATGTTGATGTCTCAGTATTTAGAAGAGACAAGTTTACCAAATAAATTCTTTGTAATTGGGGCTTTTTTTTTCCTCACCTGGAGTTTCTCACTTTGGGCAGTGGTGACATTTTTGGAACTATGACCATTTGTTATGGGTGGCTATGCAGAGTACTATAGTGTGTTTAACATCATCCTTGGCCTTTGCTTACTAGATATAGGTAGCATTATTCCTTTAGTTCTAATAACTTAAAAAAAAAATCTCTCCAGATATTGTTAAATGACTCGTGTAAGAAAAAAATGCTCTTTGTTGAGAAGCATTGTTCTATATCTACCAGTTTGGAGGCTATCTGCCTCATTGTTACCAATAAGCATTCTTTTTTGTTCTGGTTTTGGTGAACATTATATCCATGCTTACTCAGAGGATCTGGGGTTTTAACTGTTTCTTAAATAAACATTCCACTAACCCTTCTGTCATTAGCCTCACATTTACACGTTTTTGCTGCGGTACCTGGGCCAATCAATTCCTGTGCCTTTGGGATTTCCGTTACGGGTTTTCCCTTAGCTTTTTCCATTTGCTGATTTAGGTTCCCACTTTCTTGAGCCTGCTAAATCAATTAGCATATCCATCTGTTCACCAGCTGCTGAAATTCTGGTCCTATTATCTCCTGTCTTTTTCTTTGTTGTACTGAGTTTCTGCCTTCATTTAGCAAATGTCTTTACAATCATCAGAGTTAAAGGGAGATTTTAGGAAAGGGAAGAGTACACCTATGTATTCGTGCTCACTGTCTTTAATGAAAAGCTGAGTTCATTATTTTCAAGTTGTGGAAATGCAGCCTGTGACATAATTTGGCAGTATAGAAGAGATGATAGTAGTTTCTTTACAGGAAGAGGATTGCAAGGATCAAAGGGTGGGTAATACACAAATTGCACCTACCGTGTTCAAGACTTGGTGCTTACTTACTGGATATGTGTTGAATAAATGAACGCTGGCTACTTTGCATGATAGTTTTATGATTTCAAATCACTGGATAAAATTCTCCTAAGGCCACCCAACACATTATATTCCTACCAAATTAAACTGTTATCACAAAAATAACACTTCGGGGGAGGAAAGGAAGAGCCTATTCCTTATCCTTCACTTTTGCCCTGTGGTACGATTATTTTGTGGTGGAGTTTCTCTGTTCTCCAGAATGGGACTTACCAAAGCAAGGTACTAATCTCTCTTTCTTGTTCCAGGAATGAGCTATTTAGTCTGTCTAAATCTTTCCTGTATCAAAAAAGCAGGGGAGAATTGAATCTCAAGGAAGCATCTCACTGTGGTAGTTTATGTAACCTATCAATACCAGTGGGTATGGCTTCAAACTGTTGCAGCTATTATGACCCAACTTCCTTCCTGCCTGTTATGAAGGAGAATGACTCTTTATGTCTCACTCCTTTAACAATTCCAGGATCTGTCCTCTCATAAGTTTATATTACTCTCCAGTCAGTGAGAGGAATGGAAGGAGGAAAGACAAGTCTATTGACTGTGGCACAACCTATGGAAACAAATTCAGGACAGCAAATATAAAGTTATGACTTGCAAGGTTTTCACTTTATGCCAAAGTGTCCTCATTTTTCTGATTCATAAACATGATTTTTTTCACTTCTTAATCTTCTTCCAAAAAAGAGAAGGAGTGAGGGAGGGAGAGGGGAATAAAGGTTTCCTTTCTGGGGGAGGGTGAACATGTCAAAATATTGTTTGTAGGAAACTTCTGGCATGAACTATTCTCATTTTCAGTAACTATATAATACAGAATAGAACTTTAAGTGTCCTATTATCTTTTTATACAACATTTCTAACAGGTTTAGAGCTTAAGTATTGCAAACATAGAAGTTACTGATGTCCTTGAAAACATTTCAAGTCTATATTTTCTGACATGCCATAGAATCTTATTGCTGCCTGCCCTAGTGGTATATGTGGGCAGATAACCAAATTGGTTAAAAATAAATGCATGTCTGCTAAGGCTACTTATTTACAAGGTCTATGACTACTCAGGCTTGTAAATGAGAAAAAATAAATAAATTATTTTTTAAAAAAATGCATGGAGACCCTTTAAGGGTATCTTAGCATTTGTGCTTACCTACACATTCCAAGTAGATTTTCTATCAGCTTGATTTCCTAAGTGATTTCAATGAGAAAAGAGCACTGCAAACTTATTTTGAATATATAATGAGTAAGAATGAAATTTTTGTTGGATTAAGGACTTAGATGTTGCAGCTGTTTGTTATTGCAGCATAATCTGGCATCTACTGACTTATATAAACCTGATGCTTAATGGAGCTGACTTCTTTGTTACTTATTTATGTATTTATTTACCAGTACTAGGGATTGAACTCAGCACCTCATACAAGCTAGGCAAGCACTCCATACTTGCACACCACAATTTTTGCTATTGCTAGAAACTTGGTGATTGAAGATGCAAAGTTTGTTTAGAATAAACACACAATCCTTTTCTGTTTATAACTGACTTATTTTGCTTCAAAATTTCAAGGTTCACTGTTGTATTCTGTATCAGTTCCTACCTTTTAAAGTTTGAATAGTGCTGATCACATTGCATTGATATGTACACTACCTTCTGTTTATCTATTTATCTTTCAAAGGATTACTGTGAGCTTTCCATATTTTAGCTATAGTGAATAATGTTGATATGACATGTGTACAATTATCTGTTTGAGTTCATTCTTCAATTGTTTTATGTATAATATACACCTAGAAGTGAATCTGGTGGATCATATGGTAATTCTATTTTAACTTTTAAAAACAATTCTTTTTTTTAAATTTTTTTATTGGATGTTTTATTTACATTTCATATGTTGTCCCCTTATCCCATCCGCCACCCACCCAGGAGCCCCCTATCCCCTCACCCCTCCTCCTTCTTCTCTGTGGATGTAACCCCTACCTACCCCCCACTCCCACCTCCCCACCCTCAAAATTCCCACCCCTGGGGTGTCCAGGCTTCATGAGGTCAAGGATCTCTTCTTCCACCTATGCCCAGCAGGGCCTTCCACTCTTATGTATTCAGCTGAAGCCCTGGATCCCCCCCTAAGTGCTCCTAGGCTGGTGGTTTAGACCCTGGGAGCTGTGGTTGGTTGGTATTGTTGCTCTCCTCATGGGGCCAAAAACAATTCTTATGATAGCTGCACCACTCAATGGTTTTACCAGCAGTGCATAGGGGCTGCAATTTCTTTACATCTTTAGCAATGCTTATTTTCTGGTTTTCTTTTTCAAACAAAGTCATCGATAATGGGTATGAAGTGTTATCTTATTATGATTTTGATTTGCTTTTCCACAATTATTAATAGTATTTAACCCTACTAGTGTGCTTTGTTTTTCTTTTGCTTTGTTTTCATTTGCTTTGTTTTTTCATTTTATTTTTGAGGTCATAGTTTAATGAAAACATTCCTCCCTGCCTGTTCCTTCTTCCAAACTGCTACATATACCACTCCCTTCAATCTTTCAAATTCATACCTCTTTTTTTTTTTGTATGTGGTTATTACTTATTTATCTTCTCAGAAAGATGTTCGTCCAAATCCTTGGCCTATTTTTAAATTAGTTTTTAGTTTTTTGTTGTTCAGATTTCTTCTTCTTCTTCTTCTTCTTCTTCTTCTTCTTCTCCTTCTCCTTCTCCTTCTCCTTCTCCTTCTCCTTCTCCTTCT
>NW_021604589.1:7945564-7953607 GCF_004785775.1 Grammomys surdaster | reverse complement strand
CTTCTCCTTCTCCTTCTCCTTCTCCTTCTCCTTCTCCTTCTCCTTCTCCTTCTCCTTCTCCTTCTCCTTCTTCTTCTTCTTCCTCTTTCTCTTCCTCTTCCTCTTCCTCTTCCTCCTCCTCCTCCTCCTTCTCCTCCTCCTCTGCCTCCTCCTCCTCCTCCTCCTCCTCTTCCTCTTTCTCCTCCCTCTCCTCTTCTTCCTCTTCCTTCTTCTTTCCTTCTTCTACTGCTGTATGTGCCTGTGTGTACATGCACACATGTGGTGTGGATGTCCCCAGAGGACAAAAGAGGGTGTTTTATTCTCTGGAGCTGAAGTTATAGGTGATTGTGATCTGCCTGACATGGGTGCTGGGATCCAACCTTATATCCCACTGGAATAACAGCAAGATTTCTTAACTACTGACTCATTTCTCTAGTTCCATAGATATTTATTATACATTCTAGATATTGACTCCTTATTTAATACATATAGTATGCTCCATATCATCTAATTTGATGACATTGTTTTGAATGTGACATGAAAAGATAGCCAACAAGATAAAAATAATTTGGATCACATCAAAAGTTTTGTAAGCCTTGAGTGCATCAAAGGACAGTATTAACAGAATGAAAGACCAACAACGGAATGAAGTAAATTTTTTACATCTCATTGTTCTCTATGAACTTAATAAAATCTTTCTTGTTTTTAAGAAACCTCCTGAATTTCCTGGGCTTTTCTCTTTTACTCGTTACTTTCCTTGTACTATCTTCTTTAAAAAATACATATTGGTGTAGAGGAATATTCATCTCTTGAACTACATGAAAATATATAGCCCTTGAATTGCACATGGTTAAGGTTGAGCATATTTTTGGAATTAATTATGTTTATTGTTGTAACAACACAGAGATAACTTTTTTCAATTTTTTTATTGTATGTTTTATTTACATTTCTTTTTTAAAAAAATTGCTACTAGGGTATGTCTTAACAGTCTAGGTTTTATTTCCCAATAAATACTTACATCATGATGCAGACATAGAAATATGAAAACTGTAATCACTTAGCGGTCTAGCAGTAAGTAGAATTTAAACAATGCCACTGTGTCCAGCAGAATGTTTTCTTCCTGTTTTCTTTCTTTAAAAGTCAAATGCAAAGTATTTTGTGTTGTTGTACTAAAAAAAAGAAGAAAGAAAGAAAATTTTAAAGTAGGTTTAATTTTTGTGATTTTATTGAGCTCTTTATTCAGTGAGATAGACATTGTAATTCTTGATAAATATACACATGCCAAAAGAATTACAAAATGGTGATTTCATAGATATTGAGAATTCTAGTGATTGAGTATATGATTAGACTTTGGAAGAAATAGTTGAAAGAACTTAGAAGATGTTTAAGTTTTGTTTTCTATAAAATAAATATTAAACTTCAGCTGTAAATAAAGTTTGAGAGACTTATTAGGTTTAGCACTAAAATGGAAATAACCCTATGAAGTCATATCCTTAAATGGAATTTTTCTAGCTCTGTCACTAAATGTTAGTGACTTAAGTGAACTGACAGCTTACTGTTTGTACACATGTATAAGTCTTAAATATGGTTACCAAATACCTGTATATTAACTCTATTGTCCATTAAAAGGACATTTTATATCTGACTTTGTTTCTTGATGGAGGAAAAGCCAAGTGAGTTTGGAACATTTGATTTTTACTTGAAAATTGGGTATATGGAGGGCTTTATTATAAGTGCATGGTGAATACTTAAAAGAAAACTAATTAGTATAAATGTACAAAAATAAGTCATAACAAAATATAAGAATGACAAGAATAGGAAATGTCCTATTCCATTTTATTACACAAGGGAGTTGTTTATTTAAAGGAGTGTTCTGTACTTTTATGAAGCATATCCTTACTTTAAGAATATCATTTTCTCTAATAGAAAAGGTTGCACAAGCATTAGGGTCTAAGTTTGGATATCTAATATTTATGATACCAAATAATGATGATGATGATGATAAAGCTGGACATCAATATTTCATCATGTCTTCAGTTATCTACACAATGGTGGTCCCATCTGGTCACACAAACAGCTCTAGTTAATTTGGTAGTTTAGAAAACAAAATAAAAGACATGAATTTGGTTTTTAGAAAGCCTATCAGTACGAGTAGAAAGAGGCAGGAGGGTGATGAAAGAGAATGGGATACATATATATATATATATATATATATATATATATATATATGTGTGTGTGTGTGTGTGTGTGTGTGTGTGTGTGTGTGTGTATGTGTGTGTGTGTATACATATAATTTAATCAATAAAAAGCATGATTTAAAAGAAGAGAGATAAAGATTTACTCAGATATAACCATACTCAACCACAGGGAAAAGAAACCCACTGGTAGCCATTCAGTATTTTATAATGATGCATACACATCCTTATACCTTTGTCAAAACCCACAGAATATGTAACACCAAAATTTTATATGAACCATGAACTCTCAGTGATAATGATGTGTCAATTCATGTTTATCAACTGGAAGATATGCACCAATCTGGTGGATGGTGGTGAAATGAGAGCAGATTTGTAAGGACAGTTGGCACAATGGAAATCTTTGTACCTCTCAGTCTATTTGCTATGAGCTGAAAATTGCTCTATAGCTAATATCTAATTTAAAAAACCCATAAACATAATGTCTTTTTATCATTACCTATTAATTGTTCTGAGACATGGACAGTTTCATTTGCCCTACAAGAATGAGCTATTGGAATCCATTGTTACAAAACATGGATAGATGCTGTGGAACAGGATTTGATTCATACAGCTTTCAGGAAAAGATGACAAAATGAAAATTTCTAAAAACAAAGACAATTTAAATGAGAAATGGAAAAGACAGCAAAGCCAAAGTATCTCATGTATTAGAAATGTGTTCTTCAACCTTCATTTGAAAATAACCTGAGATTTTGTCTATAGTAGCAGAGCCAGGAGGATTTTGCCAAAATGGAGAATGAGATAATAGTCTTACTATCTGACATCTTGTTTCAGAAAATGGCAAGATCTGGGCATCAGGTCAGGCATGCTAAATATAAACATTTGGAGACTTAGTCTGAACTTCAAGATGGCCTATGGAAATCTCTTAGCTAGAGATTCTCATCTTCTTTGGGAGAGTATCCAAACTTCCCCAATTTCCAAAAAAACAGCTGGCAGGGTAAGGGATCCTACTGAAACTGGAGTAATCAGAATTTCCCAGGGACATGTATATTATCTAAAGCTTCCAAGAGATTTTGGCACTCTGTCTCCTTAGGAGGGATAAACATCCCGTCTATGAACTATACTCCTTACCTACATAATGACAAGGGTTTTAATATTTGCAAAAAAAAAAAAAACAGAAATGATACTCTATGAAACAGCTCGAATTATCTGGTTAGCAAAGTGTACTTTTTATAGAAATCAAAGCTAAATTTTTAAAATGAAGACATTATGATTGAATTGATTATGGCTCCCTATATATGTTGTCTTATTTTCTTGATATACATAAAATAATTCACCCAAATTCAGAGAATCTACTGGAGAACATTACTATTGTTAGTAAAATATTGACAGTTTACTTGAAGAGAATATTTCGTCTTTTAATAATCTGAGTACTAGCATAAGTAAAATATAAGAAATACTAGTGACTCAAAAGAATGACCTCTTATTTTTCTATAATGTATCTTATCTATCAAGCAACAATATGTTTTATATCCTGTGTCAAATATACTTAATTTCCACAACTGTACAGAGTTGGGTGCTGACATACTCACTCAGCCAATTTAAGAAGACTTTCATCCAACTTGACTAAGAAAAGCCAATGTGTGTTTCTCCACACTATACTAGAACATCTATGTTTGAATAGCCTCCAATCTGATTTGGGAATTGAGGTACAAAAAAGGCGGGGAAAGAGAACATTTCTTAGGCAATATAGACACTTCCATAAAACTCTCCCATGGCCTTCTTGTGGGACTAATTGCTTCTTTCTAGTTACTTCCATTAACATTTTATGAGAATTGTTATATGAGGACTGATTTTATTATTTTTCTTAGAGGACTAGGGGGCCTCTGTTAGTTTGAAATGCCCTCAAGGTCATTGGCTGTGCCCCCATAGCACTGTGACCCTATGAGCCCTCACAGCTTTGCATAGTGCCTATGAGAAGGTTTGCCAGAAATCACTTGTCTTAGTGACCAGGCTATCCTTGCCTTCTAATAGCTCTAGGCCTACATCTACAACTTTTCCATAGTTTGTCCAACTTTTTCAACTTCCAAATGAATTTGATTTACCATCTACTCCTGAAAGTTGTCTTTCATTTGCTTGAAACAAAGCAGATTGCCTGAGACATTCCTCCACCAATACTCTCAGGCTCTTCTTCGTACTGCTTGCTTCCTCTCAGAAATGGCATAATGGGAGTCATTTAACATAAAAGCACATTTAAAAAATGCCAAAGCATGGGATTTATTGTTAGTTGACTCTAGGACCACATTCCAGCTCTGACACCGACTAACTATGTAACCTTGGACAAGTTAGTCTTCTTTGGGTCACCTACCTAGCCATGATGAAGTGGATGCTGTGTGTAACTAAGAAAGTGGACATGAATTTGACTTTGTTCTGAGTCACATAACCTCAAGAAGTAAGAACAAATACTAAAGTTAGCTATCTCAATAAATCTTACCTAAAAGTGGGGAGAGAAGATTAAGGCTAAGCTGTAATCTATAAAGAAAAAAAACTTCCTTATATATGCCAGGAAAGGATGATTGATTTTATATTCTGTGGCTTGGATGATATTGGTGGGGTGATGCCTGTGTGGTTGTTTGAGGACAAACATGATGTTGATCTTATCTTTTTCTATCATAGACATGTAATGGCTTTGTTTAATACTGATGCTTGATGAAATTGTTCATGTTCATCAGTAAAACACCCACTGCTTTCTGGACCATTGCTCTGAATACCCACCAGCTCCAGGATGTCAGTAGTTACTTTTCCTTTATTGTTTCTATTACTGTATATTAATGTGCAAAGTGATGAGCTTCATAATAAAATTTTTGTCCAGAATTTTATACTTTGACAATAGACACTCCTTATTACCGTTTTCAGTGTCCTCCCAGTGCTGCTAATCCTTCTTCTTATGAATGAACGTATGCAGCATATGTTCCATGTGTATCCTGGGCTTACAGGCAACATGCCTGCCTGACCTATTTATTTGAAATGGTTGTGATGACTACAGGAAGTGTAACATTAGCAATATGGCTCACATCGTTTTTCTTGGACAGGTCTACTTTAAACCAGGAGTCTACTCAGGCCAATTCTACTTGTAGGACATTTATGTAAATAAAGTTTTATTGAAACATAGCCACACAATTTGACTATGCATTGCTTGTGATACTTTTTCTTTTCCATCTCCATGGTGATTAGGAAACCTTCATTTCTCTACTGACCTTTCAGTAATGACTGAATTAATTAGTTGACACAGAAATTCCATGGCCTGAGAAGTCTCAAGTATTTGCTATTGGTCCTTTGTTCTAGACTATCAAATAAAATTTGTGCTTGAAAGTTATTAAATACATTGAGGATTTTTATGCAATATATATGATGATATATATTCAATAGTAAATGGATATATTTAGGTTATTCCTCTATTAAACTCCCCCAGTGAGGTAGGAAGAAATCTACTTATAAGGATACTGTGTCACACCAGTATCCTTATAAGAGTGGGTACTGATGCCCAGTGTGGTGGCTTATGCCTTTAATCTGAGGACTTGGGAGGCAGATGAGGCAGGATCTCTCTGAGTTCAAGGCCAGCCTGATCTACAAATGAAGTTCCACAACAGCCAGGGCTGTTACAGGGCTATTACTCTGTCTTGAAAAACAAACAAACAAACGTCAGTGGGAACTTCTTCTTCACAGATGATCTTCATCATCCAATGACATGACCTGTGGAGAGGGTAAATCATATCAGCATTTTTATGCATATTCCTATCAGCTTAACATATAAAGATATGTACCTGTTGTGAGTGAGCAATGGCCATGCTAATTAAACAGAAATGTACATCTCAGTTACATTTGAAAGCCACTGTTGCTGCAGGAATCCGTGCCTTTCTGTGTGGAAAGTTCCTTTCTACATTGTCAGAGTAGTATATCTAACATGTGGTCTCCTTTCTTGAGCTCGGGTGGTAAGCCAGTTGGCACCAATGCTTATTATATTCTTCATTTCTCTACTGACTTTTCATCTTTTTCTGTTGTTGTCAATTATCCTTGTGAAGCATTACTCTTTTTGTGGGGGTTGTATGTCATGAAAACACATTTAACATCACATTGAAAATTATGGCCTCTAAGCCTTCTTAAATTATACTTGAATAGTATTTTCTTGGAAGTCATTATGATTTTTGGTTCCTCCTAACCTTTGCCACTGGGGATCAAATAGCACAGCTCAACGTTTCCGTTTCTGCATTTTATAATGGTGGTAATGTAAGAATTTACTGGCGACTTTATATATAGAGACAAAAGCATGCCACTTTATGAAGCTATAAAACACCATGGATTTTCCCACATGAGAGATCAAGCTTATTGTATTTCTCCAGCCTCACAGCCATTACCCCCAGCCTAGCTCCATTGTGTGAGATGGTGTGATTGGCCCAGTCAGCCTCTAACCAGAAGTTGCATCTTGACTGCAGCCAAGCCATCTTACCAAGGCATAGCTGCAGAGACAACATGCCCCTTCTCCCCACCCCCATTGCTTGTTACTGTGGGACACCTGGCCTATAAGTAGAAAAGGTTATTAGATTCCCTTTTGACAATAGAAGCTTTTCAATGGCTAACAATGCATTTTTTAACAGCAGAGATTAAAGTTAAAAACATGACAAGCAGAGAGCAGTCTGCTTTTGTGTGCAGACATCAGACATTTTCAGCCAAAGAAGGCAATAAGCCGCATGATAAAAACTTGAACTTGAAACTCTCAGGGCTCGCCAATTAGATGCTTATCTCTGCTTTTATGGGTGAGGCTTCATTTAAAACAAAATTTCTAAAGGGGAAAATATGGTTTCATTACCAAAATGCATTTGTTATGGAAATAGCAGGCTGGTAAAATACATGAGGAAAATGATTAACATGAAAAATGATTAAATAGTATACCTTTATGTTTGCAAGATCTTAAGCATTCAGAATGGTACTTTTTCATTGAGGGGGAGCTGTGGTACTCATTAAGGCTCTCTTTGGGGGTAATTTAGTTATTAAAATCAATCACGTTTTATGGAAATCATGAAAACGTTTCTTAGATTTGAAGGTTTGTGTTCTCAAAAAAAGTTAATAGTACTCTGAATCTGGAGGTATTTACTGTGTGGTTTTAGTCACTGATATAACTCTAAAAATATGTGAAGCTGCCTGTAAGATACAAATCATCCAGCTGCCAAATGTCCTTGTTTCTTCTTCAATGAAAGAAGAGGAAAGATTCTTTCTAACAGTGATCAGGTAGACACAGGAGTCACCAGGACTGCTTTGGGACACCTGAGTGGACAGCACAGCATGCAGCAACGTCTAGCTACATATTTGAAAAGTGATTATAAGGCTGTGGATACAGCTCAGTGGCTATGAGTATTTATTCTATAAGCATGAGAACATACATCTGAATCCCTAGCATGCACATAAACAGCTGGTCATGCCTATAATGGAGGCGGGGCAGAGACAAGAAGATACAGGGAGCTTGTTGGGTAATAGTGAGCTTCTTGTTCAGTGAAAGAATCTTCCCCAAAGCAGTAAGGGGAGAGATATAAAGATATATGTGGTGGTTTAAATGAGAATCACTCCCATAGGCTCATATGTTTGAATGCTTAACTCACAGTCGATGAACTATTTGGGGAGCATTAGGAGGTGTTGCCTTGTTGGAGTAGGTACAGCCTTTTGGAGGAAGTGTGTCAATGGATGTGGGATTTGAGGTTTCGAAAATCTATGCCTCTGGATTCATTCTCTGTCTCTGTCTCTGTCTCTGTCTCTGTCTCCCTCCCTCCCTCCCTCCCTCCCTCCCTCCCTCCCTCCCTCCCTCCCTCCCTCCCTA
>NW_021604589.1:7941077-7945464 GCF_004785775.1 Grammomys surdaster | reverse complement strand
CTCCCTCCCTCCCTCCCTCCCTCCCTCTCTCTCTCCTGTCCAAAAAACAAGATGTAGCTTCCAGATACTTTTTCAGCATTGTGCCTTGCCTGAGTGCCACTGTGTTCCCTGCTTTGTTGATAATGAACTAACTCTGAAACTGTAAGGAAGACGTCAATTAAATGCTTTAATTTTTAAGAGTTGGTTTGGTCATGGTGTCTCTTCACATGCCTCACAGCAATAAAACAGTGACTATGGTCTCCACATGTACACCTATGGCTGCAAGTACACTCACAAGCATGCACCACACATACATGCATATATACATGTATATAACACACACACATATACACAAATTAAATAAATGAATGGAGAAAGAAAGAATTTGTTGGCATAACATTTGTGCAGAGCTAAATCTAATTTAGGCAGGGACTCCAGAGATATTGATTATGCAGATAGTTCACCCAGGGTGTGAAGATTCCCAGAACATGAGGATGCACCTAGTGACCTCTGACACAATCATGTGCTTTTCATTTCCTTTCACAGTTCCCCAGAGAGCTGGGCTCATCTCACTGTGAAATGTAATCACACACTAGGCATGGTCAATACTTTTGATTTTTATAATGCTCAGTACACATAAATTTTCCTTAGAATCCTGCTTTCACAGCGAAGCTCAATGGGAATTCCTTTAAGTATTAGAAAAATAGAAGCAACCCTTCTGGTGTTCAGATCTAAGTGAAGTCATTAGACTTGTTGAGAAGAACTGGCTTTTTTAAAAAGTTCACTTTATATCTGGTTAAAACCCTTCTCTCTCCTCTGAGAAATGGGAGTCTCCCACTGAGGCCAGACAAGGCAACACAGCTAGGGGAAATGGGATCCACAGACAGGCAACAGAGTCAGAGACATTGCCACTCTAGTTGTTGGAGGGCCTTCCATATGAAGACCAAGCTGCGTATTTGCTACATATGGGGGGAGGACCTTGTTCCAGCCCATGAATTCTCATTGAATGATGCTTGACCAACTTCAGTTGGGGGAAGGATTGAGGGACATGATGGGGACAGGGAACCCACAAGAAGATCAACAGAGAATTGGCTTTTAGTGACTTGTATATGCTAACAAATGCTATCAAAAGAATCAAGGTGTTTCTGGAAGGACAGACCAGTAATAAATGGAAAATACAGGCATTTTAAGGTCTATCTCCTGAAACAAAACAAAACAAAACTAAACAAAAACCATGTGACCCAATCTTCCAGCATATTTCAGGCTGCATATAGTTTCAGCATCTGCCATAAACTTCACAGTACTGAAAGGGACTCCAAGTAAAATAGTGTGTGATTCTATTTTTATTAACTCTCTTGTTTCTCATAGCTGCTGTATGAAAATGGGGTGAAACATACTTTTTGTTTGCTTCCTTTTTTTTATTTGCATTCAGATTTAGGCACACAAAGAGGAAATTACAAAGCACCAAATGCCTTGATTTAAAAAACACTGGAAATTATCTGTTCAGCAAAGCATTCAAATGCCAATTCTACTTGACTTGTGGAAATAGCCAAACCCCAGTTGCCCAGGGCAATTTTCTTTTGGTTTCCTAGATATCCATTACCAGAACCAACTAGAGTCATGTGGAACCCAGAATTACTAACTTGCTCATCCTTCAAACTCTTCAGGTATCTATACCATCAGTGTTTGGTCAATCCTGAATTCAGTCATCTCTTGCTGACTCAGTCACACAGTCATGCTTGGGATTGTGAGGGGTCAGATTCAAAAAGAACCAGGTAGACAATAAATTTTGATTTCAAAGAGAATCCTCCATATCTCTACATTGTAAGTATATGAATACTGTAGGATTTATGAAGTGCCAGGAAATATACTACATCACACAGTATAAGTTAATATGATCCATGAAGTTTCAAATGCCCTTTGGAGTATCTGAAGCTGACATTTACAAATACAATTTTAAATAAAGAATAACTAAATGGGTGTCATTATTCTGCTCAGAGCCTGCTAAGGAATTCTCAAGAATGTAGCATGAATTGGTTGTCAAGGTAATGTCAGGGAAGGTGGCAGAAACTGTCACTAAGCCAAGTAAAAAAAAGTTAAACCTCTTCGTCATATTCCAGGAATCCTCAAGCAAAAAGAAATTCCTGGACACCTTTCCAATTTCTCTATAGATTACAAAATAAAACAATGTTCTTTAAAATAAATGAATAAATAAAAATCCCTCCTTTAGACAAGTTGAGCTCAAGGTCAGTGTTTTTCTTTTTCTCTTTTCTATCGACGAGTCTTTCTTTTAGTTTATGTCCTCTGGGCTGATTCAAATTAGAAGAGTGTTTTGGACTCGGCAGAGGACACATGGTGGAATAGCCTAAATTGGAAATGCATGTTTCATGATAACCAACATTTCCACTCTTGCTGGGCATTTCCAAGTGCTGTAAAGCACCTCTATGACATGAGCTAATCCACAGAGCCTCTGGAGACTCAGCAGAGAAACTGAGGCTATGAAAGTGATTACAGGGTCATTAAGCATAAATGGTGGAAAAGAAATTACATTTGAATTTTTTTTATGTTTTGATTTCATATAAATTACATAAGACAATGGAAAGAAAAGACCATCTGGGTTTGGATTTCATAAAATGAGGCTCACATCTGCTTTGGTATGTCATATAAATATTCCCTCATTATAGAGTTTAGGCTATGAAACACTTTTGGTCAAAAAAAGCATTAAGAGCAAAGAAAGGGAGATTGCATTTCATGGACACTGATTATGTTTAAATCCTCAGTTCTACATATCAACCAGCAAACACCTCAGAGGATTGTATGTAACTTTTTTTTAGAAATCTGTGCATCTTAGGCTGTGTCTACTTGGACTATGTTTTGTGCATTGTTTTATATTGGGAAAGCAGCATATTTAATGATTCTTTTCCAACCAAATTAAGGGGCCTCAATATCAGCTCAGCTTTTCAAAAGGGCTGGAATGGAAAGGTGGACATTCATTAATAAGTCATCTGACTCCATCAGCAGGAGCTTAATGATGAACCACTTGGCTCTCCAACAATCCTTTCACCTCCTCCTTGTCTCATCTATGATCTTTGAGGTTCATCTACCTTTAGTTATTGCCATCTCACACTTCAAGTGATCTAAAGACTGTGGCAGTTGGTCCAGATTTTGCTCTGTTAGATTGAAGCCCAGAGGGAAGAGTCAAAGGTACCACTACACATCTTATTGTTGCTGGATGGGTTACATGCCAATATTGGATTAATTACAAATTATAAGCCTTCAGAAGATAATCTGATTGTTTGGTACCTAATCACATGTCCTACTCCTGAGTCAAGAAAGTCAGCATTATCTAAGTCTGACTGTGATGACCACATATCTCCTTGACTCTTAGCCCTTGTAGTTGGCAGTTTCTAAGATGGTCCCCAGATCCTTGCCTTCTGCTATTAATGATGTTGTATAACTCTTTCCCCTTGAATGCACACTGAATCAAGACACTCACTTCTAACCAACAGAATAGATAATAGTGTCTATCTTGATAGAGTTGCTCCAGTTTTGTTAGTTGGTATACATTCTTGAAACAAACTGCTATGTTATATTAGATGGGACCACTTGACCAAGAACTGAGGGTGGCAACTGGTTAATAGTTTTTGTGGTATAATGATTCTCAGTCTAATCATCCATGATGAACTAAATGCCAATAGCCATCATGTATATGGAGTTAGAAGCAGATTCATCTCCAGCTGAGCTGAGATTTCGGATGAGACTTCAACTTCAAGCCATCCACTTAATTGTTTTCTACCATTTTTTGAAGTACAGAAAACTAAAGTACAGATATATTAAACATCTCCAAACACAGGGAGTCAAAACATTTTTATGAAAATAAGACTGGAGGAGGCAGAATATGTTACTGGCAGACCAATTTTTTTTAAACCTTAAGTGATATGAATTATGACCATCTTCTCATTTCTGCCTAGGTAATGCTACAATGTTACAGCTTGAGTGTAATGCATTTCTCCTATAGCACAGCTTGAGCGCTTGTTACCCTTCTCCTGGTGCTTTTACAGTAGTCTGTAGAGCCTTCAGGAAGTGGAGCCTAGTTGATTGAATTAGGGACCTCCCTCTCCCTTACTTTTTTGTTTTGTTTTATTTTTGTTTTTTGAAAGTAATACCCTATTCTGGTTCTGGCCTGTTATTTCTGCTTCCTGGTCTCTCACAATGTGAGCAGCGATGACAGTACCCCCAGGCCATAATGAGAGACTACTGTGCCCTTCTCACTATAATGGTCTGCATCCCTTTGAAAGTACGAGTCCAAATAAACTCTTCCTCCCTTTATTTATTTTATTATCATTTTATTTTATTTTATTTTATTTTATTTTATTTTATTTTATTTTATTTTATTTTATTTTATTTT
>NW_021604589.1:7911528-7941067 GCF_004785775.1 Grammomys surdaster | reverse complement strand
TTATTTTATTTTATTTTATTTTATTTTATTTTATTTTATTTTATTTTTGCCTTTTCAAGACAGGGTTTCTCTGTGTAGCCCTGGCTGTCCTGGAACTCACTCTGTAGAATAGGCTGGCCTCGAACTCAGAAATTTGCCTGCCTCTGCCTCCCAAGTGCTGGGATTAAAGGCGTGCACCACCACTGCCCAGCTTTTTCTGTCCTTTAAAGTTGTCTCAGTGTGTGTTTTGGTCACAGTGAAGTGCAAGCCAACTAATACAGCTTATATTACTTGATATTTATTTACTGTTTTAAAGATTTTATGAGCAACACTAAATAGGAAACTTTTTCTAGGCAAATTGCTTATTTTTCCAAATATTTATCTAATTGGACTTGACAGCCAGCTCAACTTACTGGCCCCCTAAAGGAGGAAGGAACAAATCATTTCATTGCCACCATTTATCAGCCCTACCTTCCTTTCCTATCCTGTCCTTTCAGATACCACTTAAATTATTTTTCCTAAAAGGTTTCTGGAACATCCCTGAGAAGGCCAGAATCTGTGTCAGCAATCTCCCATTCAACTGTAATAGAAAATGTATCTCGTTTTACTTTGAAACAGGTTCTGCATGCCAAGGACAGGTCATTAACACAGTATACTATCTTCCAGCTCAGCCTTTCTGGCCTCTCTTCTCCTACTATATTAGTACCAGCAGCCAAGAATTTCCTTTCCCTGTATAAGCAAGATCCCTGAAAGTTAGAAAACTGGCAAAGACTTAGGAGGTCTTCCTATATAGACAGTGACATAATAAAGTAATTCAAGAATAGGGTAGAGTTTGGATAGACTGGAGAGTTTCTTTTCATCATGAGAAGCTCCATATTTGCTTCCCTTACTCTATTTTTGATTACAATGGCTTTCATTCATATTTTATTTCACCTATTTAATTCTGAACTTTTTGAGTTTGTGACTTTATGTATATTAGTACTTATTGTTTTACTTCTCAGGAGTATGTAGTATGAAGGCATATGTGTTTGTACATGTGTATGTAGGTACACAGGTGTGTGTAGGCCCAATGTTGATGTCAGGAATCTACCTTAATTATTTTCCACCTTGATTCTTTTATTAAACCCAGACCTCAGTGCCTCACTGGCATGGCTAGTTTCACTTGTTAGTTTGAGCTGGGCACCCCTGGACTCTACATTACAGGCTATAATGCCCACCTGGCATTGATAAGAGTTGTAAACTCCTGTTCTCTTGGTTTTTTTTGAAACTATCTCTTTAATGCATATGAAAAATTACTATTGCTCTTTGATAAGTTTATAAAGTATATAATGCATTCCAATTCTCCCCCATACTCTCTCTTGTCTCTTTCCCTTACATTTTTAACAATTCTTCAGCATCCCTTCTCAGACTCATGACTTTTGGTTTTGTTTTGCAAACCACTCAGTTTATAGAATTCTCATCTGTGTGACCATTTAGTCGTTTGTGTATAACTGCTTCAAAATTAATTTAAATATAAATACAAGGTTCATAAGCTCTTTCTTCATACTCAGAGAGATCAAAAACCTACAGAGAATAGAGGATACTCAAAGGAGACCTCAGGTTCACAACTCCAGTTACATGCCCCTTATGATGATTTTATTTGATCCTACATTGTTACCAAAATCAAGATAAAATGATTAGATAATGACCCAGTTGTTTCTCTACCAGTTAACCTGAAAATACTACTGCCATAATATCCATTAACACCAAAATCAATACTTTAAGACAAATAAGTCCTTCAAGATGCTGGACAGGACTGCCAAGATGTCTTCACAGGTAATGTCACTAGCCATGAACCCTGAAGATACAAGTTTGATTCTCATAGCCCACACAGTGAAGTGGGGAAGTGATGCTTGCAAATTGTCCTCTCACCTTCACATGTGTGTTATGGCACATTTTCACCTTCCTGCACACACACAGACACACACACTCTAAACACAAAACTAAATATAAAGCTCCTTTTTGATCTAGGTAGAGAATAGCACAAATCTATGAATGGAAACATATTTATAAAAAACAGTTGAATGATATGACCTTAGACAAATAACATCAGGATGTTCCCTTTAGGGCCCATGCTTTTCCTAGCTATGGGTTTTAATGATATTTATAGTACAAAGTAGCAATTCTCTACAGTAGAGCAGGCCTCATATTTAATCAAGTTGTTGGTTACTCCCATAATCTATCTTGCTACTACTGTTACAGAAATGTTGCCTGGTAGATGAATCATATTATCAAGCATGATCAAGAACTGGGTAAGACTAGTGAGCACTAACAGGAATTAGTGGGTATGGTGGTTTGAGTAGATATGTTCCCCCATAGACTCATTTGTTTGAACACTTGGCCCATAGAAAGTGGTAATTTTAGGAAGTGGAGCCTTGTTAGAATAGGTGTGGCCTTGTTGAAAAAAAGCATGTCACTGTGGGGGCAGGTTTTGAAGGCTCCTATGATCAAGCTATGCCCAGTGTGGCACACAGTCTCCTCCTGCCTTTGGACAAAGATGTAGAACACTCTGCTCCTTCTCTAACACTGTATCTACCTACGTGCTGCCATGCTTCCCACCATGATGATAATGAACTAAACCTCTGAAACTGTAAGCCAGCCACAATTAAATATTTTCCTTTATAAGAGCTGCTATAGTCATGGTGTCACAGCAATAGATACCCGAATTATAACTGTGTGTTATATTAAAAAAGAGACTTGAACTTGAGAAAGAGATGAGAGATATACTGGGGTAATACAGTGGTAATGGAAGGGTTGCTGGAGAGATGAATGTGATCAAGAAACATTGTATACAATGTTAAAAAAGATGCTAAACAGGTATCATCAAGTTCTTGGTGTGTTTTTCTTTTTCTCCTTCTTCTCATCCCTCTCCCTCTCCCCCTCCCTCTCTCCCTCCCCTCTTCCTCCCTCTCCCCCTCCTCTTCCTCCTCCTCCTCCTCCTCCTCCTCTCTTCTTCCTCTCTTCTTACTCCTTTTCCTTCTCTTCTGAGTTAATGTGACTTAAAAATCAATTCTTGATGTAATGGGTTCATAAGCAGGCATTGTGGCCTAAACTGCAATTGCTTGCAGTACAGAAACCACCTATATCTCCATAAGTGTTTGTGTAAGTGTGTTCATGTGTATAGATAGAGGCCATAAGTCAATATTGTATGTCTTTCTCTACTTTTCTACATGTCTTGCTTTACTGCTCTCCACATTCGTATTTGAAACAGCATCTCTCGCTGCTGTTGTTTGAATGAGGATGCCCCCTATAGGCTGATATATTTGAGTGTTTGATTCCCAGTTGGTGGATTGTTCGGGAAGAATTAGAAGTGCTTCCTTGTTGGAGAAGGTGAGTTATTAGAGGTGGGCTTTGAGGTTTCAAAAGCCCGTGCCAGGCTCAGTCTCCTCTGCCTCAGGCTTGTGGAGAAGATGTATGCTCTCAGCTACTGCTCCAGTGTGTCATGCCTGTGTGCTTGCTGTCATGCTTCCTGCAATGATGGAAATGAATTAACCTTCTGAAACTGTAAACCAGCCTTTAATTAAAATATTTTTTAAGTCGCCTTTATCATCGTCTCTTTACAGCAATAGAAATATAGTTCAAGAACTCACTGAACCGGGAGCTCATTGATTCAGCTTACTGGCTGACCAGCAAGCCCCAAGATTGCTCCTGTCTCTAACATCCCAGTGTTTGGATTATAGGTGTATATAACACACCTGGATTTTTACATGAGTGTTGAAAAGCCCAACTCAGGTCCTCATGCTTGCATGACAAGCACTTTACCCAGTGATTTATTTCTCCGGTCCTGGTTTCCCCATCTGCAGTACCCTTGCTGGATGGATCATTGCATGTTCTCTGCAGATATATAAAGACTGAGAGAACAACACATCTGTATACACTGAATTG
Organism: Grammomys surdaster; assembly: GCF_004785775.1. NCBI lineage: Eukaryota > Metazoa > Chordata > Mammalia > Rodentia > Muridae > Grammomys > Grammomys surdaster. Next base: position 7,937,164 of record NW_021604589.1, on the reverse strand, counting down.
ACAATTCATTGGGAAAGCCTAGCAGAATGCCTGAAACTTCTTGCTGTAAAACTACCATTTCATTGTGCTCACTGCTTGCTCAGTGGGGTCCTCAGAAGTATGGCTCATTTATGCTCCATGATACCTAAAAGTCTCAAAAGCAGTGAATGATTCAATGGCTGGGACTAAAATTATCTAAGAGGCCACTTGTTTGATATCTCTGAACATTGATTCTTTCAGAGAATCAGAATATTACCTCTGGCCTCTCTGGCTCCTTGGGCTTCCCTCCAGAATGATCATCCTCAGATGATGGGATAAGTAGGCTGGGAAACAATTCCAGTCATAGGCCAGCAGAAGACAAGATGCAGAAACATAGAGGTCCAGCCTTGACAGAAGAAGAGCCTGAGACATATTTGAAAAAGAACATAGGAGACAGAAAACAGTCATGGTTTAGTCTTGAGAAAAACAAAGTGTCCATTAGGTACATATTGCTTTAGAAAAATCAACACATTTCTTCACTAGACCTATGAAAAAGAACAAACATTTTGCAATTAAATGTAACAGGAAAAACTACCTTGATCTTTAAAGATACTGTAGTAAAAAGTATGGATTCTATGTTGCAAGATGTCTAAGTGTGCTCCACTTTAGGTAATGATTCAGGGCTTGTAATGGTTTCATTTCCACTAAGTGGTTGATTCTTTCACTGCATTTGCTATGTCCCTGTGGTATCGAGTTACTTTTATAGGAAGGACTAAAATAGTCTTTTCAAAAACAAGACAGAAATTTTCATGCTCTAATGAACTAGTATAGTAAAATGTCAATATCATTAACTGAAAAAAACAGACAAATGTTTGAATCCTACTCAGATTGGAATCCCTCCCCCCTTTGGGAAAGTACCTGAACTGAATTTGACATTATCAAGAAATATACTCATCACTGGCAAACAGGGAAAGATTGTAAACAAAAATATCGTGAATTTGTTGTCTAAATTATTTAAGTTGTGAACACATATAAAACTATAATGACTATATGTAAAGTTCACAAAGTGAGTTGCAAGAGTGGGACCATCTGAATTTACAGAGGCTAATCTGGCATTCCATGGTAAAAAGCCACAGTGTAGTTTCCCATGGTCTCTTAAAATTTTTAAAGCTATTTGCTCTCTTAGGTTCCAAAAGTATCTCTCTTAAAATAGGCATGAAGTAGGTTTCGTGCTTCCCTTGGGAAGTAATAGTAAGAGAGTCACAAACTTGAGTCCAGCTTGTTGTATACAACAAGCCTCTGGAGAGAAGGGAGAATAGAGATGGGAAAGAAAATGTGTGCTTCTAAGGTGGCATCAGGGATGATAGAGGACAGCATCTTCTACAGTCTCCACTGAAGCATTTCAATCTACACCCCATCCTCTTAGCTCAGCTTCATCAAATGCTGAAATTGTAGACATGAAGCACCACAACTAGCTCTGATGTCCAGTGATCTATTGTTAATTGTTATGTCTCTTCTGAGCTCAAAGTTATTCACAAGACATTTTTAGGTCTATGTTGATGAGCAGGTCCTGCCAAATACCTTTTTCATTTTGCTTGTTATATATTATAATCATGTGTTGCTTTTTATTTAGTTAGTTGTCTTTTATACTATATATTTACACTGTGAAGGAACCAAGACTTTCTCCAGCTTATGAAGAACCTACAACAGTATGTTCCTTACAAGTATTTGTTGAATGAATACATGAAGAACTCATTGTAGGAAGCTCCTCTTGAAGTCATGGGTTCAGATCAAGAGACATTAAGGTGGAAATAGCAGAAATTGGTTAGACATGTCTTGATCTCTTTCCCACTAAAAGTGCTAATTCCAAGGGAACAATAATTAGTAACCAGATAATGGAATATCATATGACTGGAACACAACTGATGAAGCAAATGATTATTGTATAGAAGAAATATAGTATTGCAGCTCTTGGTTTCCAGGTAATGAAGGACATTTTTTCTACAAAAGGCCAGATAGTGCCTGTTTTGGGTCTTGTGGGCCATATAGTTTCTGTTGCAGCAACTGAACCCTTGAAATAGGAATGCATCTACCAGCAATGTAAAGCAAACAGGTGTGGCTATATAACAATACAACTTTGTTCATGGAAATTGAAATTTCAATGTTAAGAAACTTTTACTTGTTTCAAAACATCATTCCTGTAATCACAAGAATTTTTCCTCTAGTTATTAAATACTATAAAAATCATTCTGAGCTTATACCCAATAGAAACTCAGACAATTGACTAGATTTAGTTTGCAGGGTATTTGCAGGTTGTATTTTTTTGACTCCTGACTTAGACTGTTAGAGAACTCAGCTCTGTACGTACTTTTTTCCTGCTTTCATAGTCAATTTATGGATGTTTTATAAAACATTTTCAGATAATTCTTGGACTTGTATCTCTAGGGGTGTTCTGGAAGGCAGTGGAAAGAGAGTCTCTCAGCCCTAAATGGTTAATGTTTCTATTGCAGCATAAATTATTGTTTTGCTCCAGATTGCCTGTGGTATCCATGTAGAATGAATAACATCAAGAAGATAAAATGATGCAGTCTCTTGAATTTGATTCCAGCTGTTCCCATCTTTGATATGATTTGTAAATGACATTTGTATATTTTGCTGGTGATTAGTTAATGCTGGAGAGGACAGCCAGATGATAGCTGTCTAGAATTTTAGAATGCCATTACAAAATTCACCTTAAATTCATTTAGTGTTTGTCACCAGAAGGTGCTTAACATCTGCAAAATGACCTCTAACTTAAACGATTTCTTACATCATTTGATTATGTGGTAATTACAGAATTCTTGTCACCAAAAGAAGCTCCATTCATATGATGCATTGCTGTTGTTTGGAACTCCAGTGAACTCTGAAGAAATGAATTCATTTTTTTTTCCCCTGAGAGACTTTTGTTAGCAGAAATCTCAACTGTACCTCACAGTTTGGTAATCAAGTATCTGAACTTACTGGTTTTGAGTAATGATAACAGTGGCTATTTACTAAGCGACTTAAAATATACCATTTGTTAAACTACATTGATTGTCATTTTGTTTTCTTGTCAGTGCTTTTAAACATGTAGGACATTATTAGATTGTCCAGCCTCTCACCAAATCATCCACAGGTAAGGGAGTTTGTGCTCCTTTGTCTTTGAATCCACTGGCCTCTAATATTGTTATTCTCTGATCCTAAACTTCAGCAATATTAGCATGTGGGCTTGGATGATTCTTTGCTGTGGGGGCTGCTCTTGGCATCACAGGAAGTTTAATTCATCTCTAGTTGCTGCCTGTATCCCTTCCTAATTTATTATGGCACCCAGAAATATCTCCAGACAGTATTACCAATGATTTCTAGGGAATACAGTCACCTGAAGTAGGGATAGAATTACTGGCTTGAGTTAGTCTGCCCGGGGTAGCACACACACACACACACACACACACACACACACACACACACACACACGTCCTTAGGCCTCAGCCTATATTCTCATTTCCTATAATTTTGACATCTTCTAATGACTTACTCTATGAAGTGGAATGTGAACAGCATCAAGTTTATCAGTAATTCTGCTATAAAAACAAAGAAACAAACAAACCAGAGTTCATTATGATGTTTGCAGCAACAACTGGATACTCTGGATTGAAATTAACACAAAAGACACATCAACTTCTTTTTGAGAAATACAAAGGAGAGATTTTCTCTCCCTCTCTCCATCCCTACTGCCCAGACTCCTAGTAAGAAAACTGGTGCTTTCTCTGCATTTGTAATCATAGGCATGTTGTTTTCCTTTATTCCATTCTTTATTTTGAAAACATTCTGAAACCAAAATATATCCTTTCAATCAAATAGAAATGACTTTTGAAAACAGTCACAAATCTACAGTTTCCTAGCTGATGTTAATAATTTTTTTGGTCAGTTTGAGATTCAACTTCCTGATCAAAACCTCCATGCTCTGTAGCGCCAATAATAAAACTTCTTAGAATTTGGTCAGAAGGTTTTTTTTTTTAAATGCTTGATAAGAAAATATTAGTAGAACAGCATCCTGGAAATGAGATTAACAGGGACCTGAAGAAATAAACCTCTCATTCCCAGTTTTGTCATTTAATAACTTGCATTAATAAACTATGGAACTCAGAAGCCACAATTGCTTTCAATTGCATGCATCTTGGGATCAGCAATAGTGGACCAACAAGGTTTTCTACGTTTCCAATATCTGTCAATTATTGACTGTCTGTGTTCTTAAGTGTATATGCTTCCCAAGTTGGGGAAGGGACACAAAGCCCTGGAAACAAAGGCCAAGCCATTTAATGATTGTGCATAGGAACCCAGAACTCAGTTGCTGTTGCCAGAACATTTTGATCACTGATAACAGCAGAGAGTTTACCTCAGAATCCACAGGCCAAGGTGGAAACAGCCTGGGAACAATGCCTGGGAAAGCCTTTTATGATTAAAAAGCCCCAAGCAAAAAAATACAACTGTCTCAGTCAACACAGGCACTTGGCCCTGACTTGTCATTAAATTATGGGCATTGACCCAGCCCTATGGCCAGGAAAGTGGCACCCTCCTGGTCATTGAGCAGGCTTCTTTGAGAAAGAAGCAAGCCCTAATATTAAGTGGGTTCCCTGAGAACTGAGATTGTCACATCCTGAGTAGCTCCAATGTTCTCCTGCATGAAAAAGGAGAGGAAGAGATAGCTTTCTGGCTGCAGCCTGTTTGAGCAAACCCCCCATAATTCCCAGCCAAAGAAGACAGGTGTAAAGCAGAAAAACAAAGGCTTATGTACCAACTGTACTCAATAATTTGCTTTCTGGGTTGAAAAGGAAATGACTGAGTGACAGATTAGAGCACCACACAGAGCCACAGCTCCTTTGTCTGTGTAGCATAAGCCACAGAGAAATCTACCTGAGGTAACAGGATCAGAGGGTTGAAGTCCTTAATCACTGAAATAGGCAGCATTTCAGTTTAGCTCCTTGCACCATTGTGGCAAGTTCTATTTGGTTTTTATGTTTTGATTAGCTCCTGGTTCTCTGATAGAAGCAATTAGATTTCTTAACCAGAATGAAGTTGGTAACTTCCTGTTTGCACAAGGGATGAAATGTTCCTGAGTAATTTTATTCAGATGAATTGAGGAGAAACTGGTCTTGAAATAGTTATAAAGAAAGAAGAATTGAAATAGTAACTCTATTCCCAGGTATGTTTTCCTCCCATAGGAAACAGTGGTTTAAAGTTTATGGAGCAGGTTAATGAGTTGGAGAGCCTTGCCTTTTGGCCCATATCCTAAAATAAGGCTTTTAAATACACTTCAAAAATATATAGCACTTCTCATTAATGGCAAATAAAGAGTTAGGTCTTGAAACAGGATGTTAAGGCAGAATGATTCATAAAGCAATATGAAGTAGAAATGCTGGTTTTCTTCAGAAATGAAAACGTTAGTTGATTAAATGATTCCTGGAACAATGCAGACATTTATTTTTTTACTTCATCCTTTCCTATATGTTTTCAGAGTTTTTCTCAATGAAATATACTCCTTGACTGAAGAAAATGGAGTGCATTTGAGAATTGAAAAACCAATTCCATATAAAAAGGACATTTCCAGGAGGTAGAGAGAGACCTCAGTGATGGAGTGCTTGCTGTGCGCACGTGAGGCCATGAGTTCAATCCCCAGCACAATATGCACAGGAACACAAGTGCACACATGTGCACACACACACACACACACACACACACTAAAAACACACTCAAAGGTTGAGAGTTGCCTTCAACTTTGTAGTTGAGGGAAAAAGAAATTTTGAGCTTTACCTAAAGGCAGTAGGATAGATTGGAGGACTCTCAAGTCTGTTGTTTTAGAATAAACAGCAACTTCTAGGATGCCATGCTGGAGACCTTGTTATCTTTTCTAGTGCTAACTGAATAAGAGTGAGTAGAACTTGAAAAGCTGAGAATCTGCTGACATGGTATTATGATCACTTTCACTCTGTGTCACTTTTCTCTCGGATCACCTTAGACAGCACACCCACGTCGTTTTGTTATGCATGAAACGCTGTTTGTCAGAAGGACTGCTAATCCATGGGCTATATGGTGACAAATGAGAATGTGTCAGGCTAATATTTAAATTTCATAAATTCTACAGAAGTTGGAATAAAATCTGCCTAGTGAAAACTATAAATAGATCATCGATGACTTTCTTCTTCCATGCCTTTTCTATTTTCCTTTTTCTTTACAGTCTTTCCTTTCATCTATTTCTGTGTCCTACCAACCTTCTCCACTTTCTTCTTCATTTCTATTTAAGGAAACTCTCACTACAGAATACAGCAAACAAAGGAATTTAATAGCAGCAATATTAAAAAGTAATAATCATAGATAGTTCTGATTGTTGGGGAAAGAAATCTCAGAGGAAGGCAGACATTTGCAGACTCTTCTAAAGTGTGCAAGAGAGAAACAAAAAAAAAAACCAAAATGATAATAATTGGAGCTACTATAGTCTTTCAAATTATCGCTTTCTCCCAATATTCTATTAAGTGTAAAGACACATCTGAAATCTCAGTGTTCTAGGGGAAAATACAGGAAAATCGTAAGTTTGAGGCCAGGCCAGGCTACACAGTGAGACTGAACTTAACCTGGAGCTTCCTATCTAGAACAATGCATAGCTCTTAATGGTGCAGCAAAAATGAGGCAAGGATGACTGTGTGCAGATATCACAGACTGTCTTACCTCAAGGTTTAATTTGAAACTTAGGCAAATGACCAGTAACTGTTCTATAAGAAGGTAAAGAAATAATTTGCTTTTTGGTGCAAAGCAATATTTTTGGAACTTAGGAAAGAGTCATTTAAATGTTCTTAGTATACATAATCCATCCTTTGCATTAATAATAATTTTAAGATCACAAGTCAAAGATTCCCACATCAAATTGCAAATATGGGAGAAACAGCTGTTCTGAGTGTTAACTTGGTGGTGTTTAGTGTTCATACAGCCTAGTCTCCTTCAGACCTTCCTGTCATGGAATAGATGGAGGCCAGAGGTAATGCTGTACCTTCTACCATGCCCTGGGGACACCGCAGCCAGCCAGAATCATTCTGCTCCTCATTTCACCAGAAGCAAGTCCTAAAAGGACAGTTACAACAATTTGTCCCCACAAGTGGAAAAGGGGGCATTTACACCACATATCCTCAATAAATTCTAGCTTTTCTGTCCTGCAAGGCCATGAAGGTAGATAAATTGACTTGGCAACATCATCAGACTCAATACACAGAAGTAGAGTCCTTAACATCCTTCCTAAATCAGAAATTAAGAATGTGATACTCAGGCTGTAATTAGCAAGAATGAACACCTTCCTGGTTTTCTCCTATAATTAGCCAGCACATTTTAATAGCCAGTCATCTTATTTTCTCTAATTGCTGTAAAGGTGTCATGATTTCAGTCTCCTCATGATAGACTTTGTCTCCAGCACTGATCTTGGCCTTTCCACTGTGGGGGTGATTTTGATGGCTGTTTGCAGTAGCAATACAGCAAATTGATCACATTTGTGTCTCAGAGGTTGTCATGAATTATGTTGATTTTGAAGCTGTCAGAGCTGTCTTTGAGGGCTTCCTGGGTTTGAGGGCATAACCCTCGGGAAGAAAGGCTGCCTTTGAAAGCCTGTCACCTGATAGCTCTCTGAAGTCCTTCAGCGGGAGCTTATTCCCCTGGTGGTGGCTTCTATTGCTTGCTTCCCAGTGGGGGAGCAGGCAAGCAACCTGTGGCAGTGCTCTCAGTGTTTTGCTCCTAGCCTGGGGCATTTCCCATGCAACTGCTGCCAGGACATTTGTATTCTTATCTCTCTGTCACCGAACAACACCCTTGCTTAAACACGCCCATCAAAATATTGATTGACTTGAAAAATTGAGGACTACATACATTTCAGGGTCTAGAAGCAGGCCAGGAAGGTGTAGAAGTGTGGTGGTCCTTGAATTCAGTGGCACTGCTTGATGAGGTAGGTGAGTCTTCTGATGTGATCAAGGCTTCAGCCTCTGCAGTCTGGTTGACCCCATGAACTTTGGGGTCTCGGGATCATGCCCTGGCACTTCTGCTTCCAGTCAGTCATTTGAAGGTTTCCAACACAAGCCCAGCAGCTACCAGCTCCATTTCACAATGTCTTGTGTGCCATGTGTGGAATGCAGAAAGAGAAAAAACAGCAACTGATAACAGATGCTGAGACATGGCCAGCCATCCTCCCTCTGCCTGCACCAATTTCTCAGGGGATGCTGGTCAGGAACTTTGATTTGGCTCATTGTTCCAAGATGACAGTTGCCCATTCATGTGTGCTGAAGCTTTTTGCTGCTTCTCAACATGGCCTGTCCAAAATGGACTCACCCCAGGGCCTGACATGAAATGACATGAATGAGATGAAAACCCAATCATTCATCTCTGTCATCATCTGCACCTGCTTATTTATTGGGTGTTGAGATTAGAATCCAGGAGCAGCTGACACTCTGAAAGACTCCATAAATGACTGACTTCATCTTGCTTGTCCCACCTGACACAGTCTGTTCTCATGTCTTTATCTTGGGGTGGTGTTAATAGAAACATGGGAATAGGAGTGAATTATGATTGATTCAGGAGGTGAAAGCTAATATTTATGTTGAGGGGCAAAAAATGTTAAAGCAAAAACATGACAAATGGTTATTGTCTAATTGAAATACATTTATTTTGTGCTTAAAAAACGATTGTGAAATTTCCATTTTAATACTCCAGGTGAAGGGCTTAGGACCTACAACCAGTTGTGATGGCTTTCATCTGCTATCTGAGCAACTGGAAGGAAGTCTGAGGCAGGAGGATTGCCCTTAAACTGAGGAAAGCCTGTTTTAAGCAGTGAGTTCAAAGACTGCTTAGGCTACAGAATGTTGCTTTTGTCTGAAAATAACAACAAACTTACATCTGATTTTTAAATCTTTATTTTATATTTTAAAATGTACTTTTATTATATATTTATTCTGAAGTTTTGCAAATCATCAAAAATTCACCCTTTTCTGGTTCTATATATTGAACGATGGTCCTTGTGTATGGTGAGCAAGTGTTTTACCTGTTTCCATATAAATGCTTCAATTGTCATTTGGTAATTGTACATATTTATGAGATACACTATCAAATTCCAAAAATGTATACAAGGTGTAATGACTAGATCAGGTAATCAGCATATCTGTAGCCTCATATATTTATTACTCTTTTGTGTTGGAAGAAATTCAAAATCCTTTCTACTACCTATTTCCAAATATGCAATGTGAATTTCATCAATCATAGCTATTTCCCAGTGCTAGAGAACATGAGAAGCTATTCCTTCTATCCATCTGCAACCTCATACCTGCTGAACATGCTCTGTCCATTCCTCTACCCACATCATTCACAGGCTCTGATATGTAGTACTCTATTCTCTACTTCTGTGAGTTCAATTTGTTTCCAGAAATATAGCACTTTTGCCTAAGTTTTCCAATTTTTTGCCATCTGACTTTTCCTAATAAGTTTTAAATTGAACCTTACTATTTATATGATATTCCTTGTAGTGTCCTTTTACAGCCCTGATTTGATTTATTTAGGTCTGTTTCTGCTCCTCTTTCACTCTTTTACTCTAATTTATAATATCTGTTGATTGTGTTTATCTATTCAAAACCAAGTCTTTTCAATTACCTTTTCATTCTTTTGAAAATTATGCATTTAATGTATTTGTGTGCTAATTGTTATTTTTGCTACAACTTAGATTTGCTTTAGATTTGCTTTACTGGTAACTTGAGTTGTATTATTAAATTGTTTATCTGAAACTTCTATACAAAAAACAAGGTCATGATAGCTCTGTATTTTTCTATTATAAGCAATTTTTTAAAAAAATGTATGCATGAGTACTGTGTTTTCATCATGTCAACTCTACTTCTTCCCCATCTAATTCCTCTCATAGCATTCTACTCCACTCAAATTCATGAAACCCATTTTTAAAATTATTGTCATCACATACACATGATTTTGTTTAGTGTTGTTCATATGCATATGTATTTGGTATATGTATTTGCTGCCATAAAATTTCCTCTAGCACTGCTTTTGCTGTATCTCATAGGTTTTGTCACATTGCATTTTTATTTGTTTCAGACAAAATAAATCAATGTCCCATCTTCATTTCTTCATTGATGCATTAGTCATTTGATAGAATGTTGTTTAATTTCAATGCATTTGTACACTGTCTGAAGTTCCAACTGTTGATTTGTAGTTTCACTGCATTGTGGTCAAAGAAAACATTTGACAAGATTTTGGATTTTCTGAATTTTTTTTCTAAAAGGCATGTTTGATGGCCTAACATATGATCTATTTTGAAGAATATTCCACATATCTAATACTCATCTAAAGGTTGAAATATACTCTAAATATTTGTTAGGTCATGTCTAATTTAGGATTCCTATTGCTGTGATAATTCCCCAGACCAAAAGCTACTTGGGGTGGAAATGGCTTATTTTGCTTATACTTTCACATCACAGTCCATCACTAAGGAAAGTCAGTACAAGAGCTCAGGGTAGGAATGTGGAGGCAGGAGCTGAGTGTTGCTTACTGACTTTCTCCTCAGAGAAAATACCCAGGACCACCAGCCCAGTGAAGGTACCACCCACAGTGATTTGGATCCTCCCACATCAACCATCAGTCAAGAAAGTGACCTATGGGGCAGCCCACAGTCTAGTCTAGCAGGAGCATTTTCTCAGATGAGGATACTCTTCCAAAATGACTAATTAGTGTCACATTGACATAAAACTAGCTAGCAAAATCGGCTCATTTTCATCTTGACAGAAAAATAAATCACCACTAAAGTATAACCTTTCCTTTTTTATTCATCCCTAAGATCTCATATTATTATTCATATCACAATATAAAATATTTTAGCTTTTAAAAGTCCCAGTCTTTAAAAATTCAAACATTTTAAAAGTTCAGTTTCTCTCTCTAAACTATCCAGTATCTAAAATATCTATAAAGTCCTGAAAACTCTAAAGTTTCTGTTAAATTGACAAAATCTCTTTAAAAGTTCAAAAATCTCTCAACTGTGGGATTCTGTAAAATAAAAAAAGGAGGTACTAAATACTTTTTATTTTTATTCTAAGGGGGAAGAACCAGGGCACTGTTACATTCAATCAAAGCAAACCCAAAATTCAACAGTGTAAAAAGTTCAGTGCCTAAACTCATGATCCCCCAGGCTCTGAAGTGCCTTGATTGTGGCATCTCTTTGGCTCTACAATCTGAAATGCACAGCTTGTCTTGGAGATTCAGGATGACTCTACTGCACACCTACTGCTGTCCTTCATGGTAGTCTCATGGTACAATCACCTCTAAAATGTGGGAATGTGTGCTGCAACTAAGACTGCACCTTCACCAATGGCCTCTCCTGGCCTCTCACAGTGCCAAACTTCAGTTGCTCTCCAAAAGCCCTTCATGCTTTTACAGTACCATCTGGGTGACTCTTACACGTTACCAAGTTCACCTGACATCACAAGGAATGGAACATCCTTGGCAGCCTCTGGAACACAGCTTCTGTGAGTTGACTCTCAGGAGACACTGCCTAGATTTCATCTCAATGATTCTGGTTTCTTTTTATTGTTATTATTGGATATTTTATTTATTTGTATTTCAAATGTTTTCCCCTTTCCCAGTTGCCTCTCCACAAACCCCCTATCCCATTATCCCTCCCCCTGCTTCCACGAGGGTGCTCCCTTACTCACCCACTCTTGCCTCACTACCCTGGTATCCCCCTACACTGGGGCATCAAGCCTTCAGGGGACAAGGTGCCTCTTCTCCCATTGATGCCAGATAAGGCCATCCTCTGCTACATATGCAGCTGGAGCCATGGATCCCTCCATGTGTACTCTTTGGTTGGTGATTTAGTCCCTGAGAGCTCTGGGGAGTCTGGTTAGTTGATATTGTTGTTCATTTTATGGGGTTGCAAACCCCTTCAGCTCCTTCAGTCCTTACTCTAATTCCTTCATTGGAGACCCCATGCTCAGTCCAATGGTTGACTGTGAGCATCTGCATCTGTATTGGTCAGGCTCTGGCAGATCCTCTCTGGAGACAGCCACATCAGGCTCCTGTCATCAAGCACTTCTTGGCATCAGCAATAGTGTCTGAGTTTGGTGTCTGTATATGGAATGGATCCCTAGGTGTGGCGGTCTCTGGATGGCCTTTTCTTCAGTCTCTGATCTACATTTTGTCCCTATATTTCCTTTAGACAGAAGCAATTCTGGGTTAAAAAATTTGGAGATGAGTGGGTGGCCCCATTCCTCAACCAGAGGCCTTGCTAACCTCTGGATATGGTCTTTACAGGTTCTCCCTCCCCTTTGTTGTGTATTTCAGCTAATGTCATCCCCATTCTGGTTTCTTAATCACCACTGATTTGTCAGCCCTAACTAACCAGGTTCAACTATCCGAGAGAAACAAAATTTTTACTTTAGTGGTTCTGGTCTTATGTTAATCAGATCCAATTTTCCATCCTCAGCTGCACAGAATCACATATTCTTAACGTATCATATCATACAAACCATTCTGTTATAGTCTTTGCTTCCCTTTGAAACGTTACAAGTTGTGCTTCCATTATCTGCATTGCTATTACCGTTCTTATCTTCTAGGCTTCTCCAGAAAAGTCAGCCCATTAAGCTCTGAGCAATAAATAGTTCCTCCAGCCCAAAATTCAAATACTACCACAAAAACATATGGTCAGGTCTCCAGCAATACACCACTTCTGTTACTATATTTGTCTCAGTTCAAGTTTCTATTGCTACGATTTAAAAAAAAATCATGAAAATAAATGACGTAGAGAAGAAAATGTTTATTTTGCTTCTAGTTTTGCCTTCACAATTCATGAGTTTAATTTTATCAATTTACTTCTTCATTGCTTCTGTAAATTAGGAATTCGGAAATGGTTTGATAGAGTCTTTTTCTCTACTTCTCAGAAAGCTGCTGTTGCATGACATTCTCATCTGAGGTTTGAATTAGGGACACTTAAGCTCTCTCAACATGCCAGCAAAAAGTCACTTCCTAATGGCTGGGGAAATGCCAGGTTCTTGCTAATTGTGAACTAAAACCTGCCTTTAGGTTCAGAGGCCACCCAGTGTTTGCTGCCATAGGACTCTCATACAATATGTTCAGTTGTCATTTCATAGTCAGCTATGATAGTTGTTCTAAAGTGTACTAACAAGGCATAGCTTCATATAAACGCACCAAAGCATAGTCAGAACATCTTTGCCATATTCCATTTATTAGAAACAAATCACAGGGCCTTCTTATATTCAAGAGCAGGAGATCATACTGGATTCTATGTTTTGAGCATAACAGCCTTTCAGATGATTCTGTGAATTGCAATGTATGCTGGCTAGTTTTATGTCAACTTGACACAAGCTCAAATCATCTGAGAGGAGGGAACCTCAACTGAGAAAATGCCTCCATAAATTCAGGCTATACCTGATTTGATTTGGTGCTCTATATAGTAAACACTGGGCTCTAGCTTTAGAGATGCCTATACTGGCTAGCCTTATATCAACTTTACACAAGTCATCTGAAAGGAGGAATTCTCAATTGAGACTATATCCCCAAAAGACCAGGCTGTAAGCAGGCCTACAGGGCATGATCTTAATTAGTGATTTATGGGGAAGGACTCAGCCCATTTTGGGTGATACCATCCCAGAGCTGATGAACCTGGTTCTATAAGAAAGCAGGCTGAGCAAGCCACGAGGAGTAAGCCAATGAGCACAATCCATCTGTGGTCTCTATATCAGCTCCTGCCCCCAGGTACCTGCCCTGATTGAATTATTGTCCTGACTTGCTTTTATGATGAACAGTGATGTGGAAGTGTAAGCCAAATAAACCCATTCCTCCAGAACTTGCTTTTGTCATGGTGTTTCATCGCACCAGTAACAACACTAACTAGGACACAAGGGCTGACTGCAAGACCTTCTAAAGAAGTCTTTGTTGTTGGTATTTGCATATTCACTCATGGCACCACACTACTGATAATACTTGCAATTTATTTATATGACTTTTTAACAGTTGTATGAATGCTTTGTGATATAAACAAATGACAATATACATAACCTTTCCCCAGGTGACTAACATCCTTTTTGCTTCCTTTTTTGTTTTGGTGCATCTATAAATTGATTTTTTTCATATGTTCTTAAGAACTGAAGCTTTATGGGTTTTCTTCTTTAGCATATTATATATTAGAATAAATAGACATATGAGACAAAAGTTTTTTATTGTTTGTATTTGAATAGCCTTGGAGTTAACTATCTTAATGAATTTATTATTAGTATTAGTATTTTGAAGGCACATGATGTGCATGTCTCTCTCTCTCTCTCTCTCTCTCTCTCTCTCTCTCTCTCTCTCTGTGTGTGTGTGTGTGTGTGTGAGAGAGAGAGGGGGGGGCATTTATATACTTGTGTAAGAGTTTTTGTGAAAGTCAAAAGACAACTTAAGGTTTCATCATTGTGGCCATGAAGGTTGTTTGATGAAGCGTCAAGGTATCACGTTATTTTATATTTATCATGTAATGCTTTCCTTTATTTACACAACTGTCCCTTGTTCTGAAATCTACTTTGTCTTTTCTTAATAGAGCTATTCCAGGTTTGTTTTGATGAATGTCTGCTGTTCTATCTTTTGTTATCTTGTTTTGCCTCTGTCTTCATTATTTCAAGTGGATTTGTTATAGATTATGCATAATGTAGGCCAGTAGCATGTCCTGGGACCTTGACTTGGGCCTAAGGAATGAAGAAAAGACAGGCACACAAACACATGTAAGGAAAACCTGGGGTCAGGTGAGGTGTGTTCCCTGGATTCTTATTTACAGTATGGGGTGGGGGAGTTTGCTAGTGTGAATAGAGGGTGTCTGCAGGCAGGCAATCTCAGGCTACAAACACTCAGGAGGAGGAAGTTGCAGTTGCTAGTTTGTGTACACATTGAACAATCATCCATAAACATTTGTATTTGAACAAAGGAAAAATTTGTCTTTCTGAGCCTGATATGACAAATGGCTTTGTCAGTTTCCCATGGGTTCAAAGCTTTGGACATATCAACAATACACAGCCACTCTGGGCTTCATTCATGGGCTTGCTCCCCATGGCTTGCTCAGTATGCTTTGTTATAGAACTCAGGACAGCCAGCCCAGGGATGGTACCTCCCACAATGGGCTGGATCCTCCCACATCAATAACTAACAAAATGCTTTATAGCTGCATGTTATGGAGGCATTTTCTCAACAGATATTTCCACCTTTCAGATAAATCTGTGTGTCAAGACTACCCAGAGCATAGCAGAACACCAAGGTCAAAAGGGGAACCTGTTTCAAAATGGAGTCAGTGCTATCTTAGATCAGGCTGGTTTTACACCTGGGTTGTTTCTACAGTATGGAGGAAGCTAAGCCAGCAAATCAAAATTATATAAGAATGCTCCAGATTTAGAATTCATGGACAAACCTGAGGAGATGATAAAATATTGATGGATAAAATTCAAAGTTCCATTTTTCCCTGATAAACTTTTAGACATTATAATGGTAATGTGGTATTTATCAGAAGGTAGATATTCTAGATTTTATTTTGATATTATTTATTTTAATACTATTTGTTTAATTTTAAAGTATATAATGAACAAACTATCACATTGACAGTTGATATAATGTAATTCAGATCTTTGCATGCACATTACTTACATGAAGCACTAAGAACTTGTTTTAGATGTGCTTTGTATGTATTCTTTTTTGAATTATTAAATAATTTCATAATTTCCCACCTCATGTATGTATATATCATGTTTCTCTACTAAATTCATTGCTTCTTTTTCATTAAATGTTGTTACATGACTATAAATATACATATATATTTGTAAATAAAAGCTACTCAGTCTGTATAATATTACTTATATCTATATTTTGGGGGTTTAACAATTTGATATTGGATAGCAAATTGGTGTGCTCTTGCCTGGTGAAAACTATTTCTTCCATTCTCAGTATTTCTTATTTGCCTCTACTTCAATGTATATATTTTATTGTGTGGTATATGTGGTTGCCATCTATATGAAAGAGTGTGTTTTGAGAAACACAAATGTGTAAATAGCCTTCACCAGCATACGTGGGAGAATTTGGAGGAAGAAAAGGGAAGGCAGAAGTGCTATAACTGTATTATAAGCTCAACAATAAAAATAATATTAAAAAATAAAGAGAGAAAAAGAACATAAAATTGGGTGGTTAGTGGGATGTGAATTACCTTGGAAAAATTGAAGGAGGAGAAATATGATAACAAAATGTATTGTATAAAAATGTTTATCAATTAAAAATTATAAACATGATACATGTGAATTTAAAAGAAAATAGTAAAATACATCCATGAGAAACTAGAATTTGACTTTAAATATTTATTAGTTACCTATTATATGGCAAATACATGGCTAAACAAATCATGGTCACTAGTTTCAGAGATACTACACTCTGGGGAGAGCATGTGAGCAGAAATAGTAAACAAATTTTTCACGGATTAAAAAAATATATGTAACCAAGAACATCATGAAGACAGGTAGAGATATCTATGAATGACTGTTAGGGAAATGTGGTTCAAGTTGGGATATCAGAAAGAGTCACATGGCATTGAAGATTTTCATAGAAATTAGGTTCAAACTTCAAAGGATTTTTATCACTTCAGTGGTAGAAGTGGGAGACATGAAAGAGATGAGGGTTGTGTGCAGAGGTCAAAAACATTCTTAGGTGTTAAAAGGAGTTGATAATGGATTGGATGCAAAGGACAAAAATGACATCAACTATACACCTACGAATTTTGCCTAGAAGTAGTTTTCCAGTGCAGATCATGAGTGCAATTCTGGAATACTGAACTCGAAGCATCCTCTAGGTTTCTGAAAGTGATTGCCTCCCACCAGGCCAATGTTTATAGCAGAGCTTAGAGGAAAACTTAGACCTCGAGATTGAAATTTGTGTGCAGAAACAATTTTTACACACAGTGGTGATTGAGGCAATGGAAGGGACAAGGGACACTTTGTTTATGGCAAGATTAAAAAAAAGTTAGCTGTGAGTATCTCAAAAAAACTGTTGTATGTCAAGATGAGGACAGGTGAATACTTTAAAATGATTTTTTTTCTAAGTGTGGATGCCACTTACATCAGTGTAATGAAAGCCTTTTTAGCTTCTGATGGCACATAGGAAGGTACATTGCTGGGTGAGCACTGAGTGGTAGCAGGTATGAACAGCCCTTTGGGAAGCTTGACTGTGAAGAGGAGGTGAAGGAGGCCAGGTGTTGGAAGGAGAATATCATTAGTTAAGGATACAATTATTATTAGTATTTGAAATGCATTAGTGAAGTTGAACAGCTTTTAATAGTCAGCATCAAAATTTTGTTTTGAGAATAAATAGACTGTGTAAAAAAATCAATGTTTGCTAAAATCATTTTCTGCGTTATTTTTTTAGTTGGTAATTGGTTTTAGGCCATGACATATTTGCTTGTTAATTGCTATGCTTCCTATCTAACCATGCTTTAATAATTTTCTTAGGAGGACATGGCTACAAGAGAGCCAAAGAGAAAACTGAATTCCTTTCCGTAGATTGCCCACGCTAAGTTAGGACAACTTCAAGAGAGGATTTTCTTTAAGTTCTAGACCTCACTTTTACCTAAATGTGTTATTTTTTTTCAGAATGCTGATACTCAAGGAAAAGGGAATTTACAAGTGCCATGTATTAGGACAAAAAGAATTGAATGTGCGCTGCCCTGGAAATTGCTCGTCATACCCTTCAAGGTAACTTTAAAAGGAGATTAATTATAGTGGTATCTGTTAAGCTTCAAAAGTTCAAGTGGAATGGAATTAAAATGCTTGTCAAAGAAAATCCATTTACACACCTGTCACTAGTGAGAAGTCTGATTTGAATTGACTTTATGAAAGTTGTAAAACTAATCATTAGAACATTGGCATTCCCCACCCTAGTCTGTCAAATGAGGGTATCTTGTAATATCCATTGAATGTCCCTGTCTTAAGTACTCCATAACCATTTCTCCATGGGTTCTGTGGATTCCCTGATTTGATGGAATTTAATGTTGGTAAGAACTTTTAGAACTCACTTAGACATGAGGTGGACAGAGTCCAGTCTAGAGTGAGTGGGAGGGTACAGAATGCCCAAGAGCTTTCGGTAGTTCAGCATGCAGTACAGCAGAGGCCAGCAAAACTACAGCTTGCTAGCCAAGTTTTATTGGCTCCAAATCACAACCATTCACTGACATATTTTCTATGACCACAGACTGGAGGAGTTATGGCAGAGACCCTGTGCCAGAAAACCCTAGGGTTTACCATCTGAACCTTAAAGTCACCAACTTGGGCTGTAATACTGACTGAAAATCCTGGATGAGCTTCAGAATAAAGTGTTTTGAAAGTTCATGCTGCTGCATTACATTCCAACCCTTGTCAGGGTAGGATTCAGAAGTCAGCATGTGTGGACAAGAACATTTTCATGTAGTCAGATGAGGAATCCCTGTACAACCTCACTTTGTCTTGAAAGTACTTAGCCTTAGAAACACATTTCATGCTGGCAAAACCTTTTTATATGGGCTATGAGGCTAGGGATTTCTGCACAGACTGTCTCCTAAACTCTCACTAGTACTAGAATCTAGTAGAGTGTTTGTTGGAATTCAAATTTCTGGATACCATCTTCACAGGTTATGACCAAAAGTGCTGAAGTGAGACAGAAGGGAGTTTCCACTGTGTTTGATGGTCCTGATACTGTGGCTCTGTGCAACTCATTCTGCTTAGCACTGACATAGACATAAAGGACTTGCATCCCTAATATACAGGAGTCAGTTTGTGTGGCTCCTGACATGGGTATGGGCATGGAAATATCCTTATGAATCACCTGGAAGGATGACTGCAGACCACACTATAATGACCACTGTTCATCTGCTGACAGTCACTGTTCCTCTCTTCTCTATCACCACTGTGAGACTTGACATCAAATAATCTTTACTCTGGGTTTCCATTCCTTAAGGAGTTTGCTATTATAGTGTTTTAAAATTCCATGTAAGGTATTTTCAGTCTTGTAAAGTAACTAGGTTTTGAATGTGGAAGGGTGGATACTGGATACGACAGTTTCAGATGTCGAAAAAAATGAATTGCATAACATAAAATAGTGGGAGCGACAAGCAGAAGTAAAATAAGTGTTTGCACTGGTCATAAATGTGAAAAGGTAAAATGGAGAAAGGCAACAAAAGCAGGCAAAGACGTGTTTTGGTGCCACAAAAGGATTTTATTTTGAACTAGGAAGCAACAGAAATCAAGAATAGATTCTGGACTGAGGGGCTTGGCAGTTGACTCAAGTACCAGGGATTGAAATTATGGTGCTCCAAGGAAACATAGAAAAAAAAAACCCTCCTTTCCACAACAAGATCATCCAATCACAACACTTATTTCAATAATGTGCATTCACACCATCTTGGATTGCTTTAGAAATCAGGTTTTCTGTATTTTGTAAATAGTTTCAAGGATGACGGTGCCACTCCTGTTGACTTCTGTGCCTTTTTGTTTGTTTGTCCCTGAACAAAAGCATTCAAGAGTAGCTAAACTAGGACACAGATGACATCTTGAGCCATATATCATTTTCTGGTGAGAAACTTCACTGTGCACTGTAGGATGTTTAATATTATTTCTGACTTGCACTCACAAGATGCCAGGAGCAACATGTCTCCAACTTGTCACTACCAAAATTGACTCCAGATAAGGCCAAATGTCTTCTTGGGTAGCAAAATCAAGAACTTGATGAGAAGCACTATTTTCAAAACACTTCTCTTGCTAGTGTCATTGTTTCTGCATGCCATTTATGTTTTACCAAGAGAGACCAGATGTCAGCTTCCCAGCACCAGATGCACTGAACAGGTAGTCACATATCTCTCTGCAGCCATTTGTATGCACCCCTGGAGCTGAGATTCAAATCCATCTTGAGTAGAGTGCATTGGCTCATTCCTCAGGAAGTTCAAGGTCCATATATCAGTACCATAATGAAAGTCTGTCCATGTTCAGGTTGCTTTTCTCCCCACAGAAACAACTATCTATACAGTCACTTTCTGAAGTCACTTTCTTTTAAAGCTGGAGAGAAAAATTTTTACCCTACGTCCACTCTCATCTTATCCACTATTTAGACTCATACTTGAGTATGAATCTAAAGCAAGTTTTAACAAGCAACATGTTTCTCCTTATCCATTAGGAAGAGCAGTACCATGTTTTGGAGTCCTGTTCCAAGGACTGGCTACATATTATGCAAGGCTCAGTGCAAAAGTGAAAATGATGGCTCCATGTTCAAAAATTACTAAGTTTCATTAGAATGAAAAAAGAACACGATACTAAGCTTAAGCCCTTTCTGTGCTCGGGGCACTTGGCAACTGAGTCATTCACATATACATGGTGCCAAGCCTTTACAGCCTTCATTGGCATCTTGTCAATTTTGTTGTACTAATTTAATTGGCACTGCCATTTCTTTGCCCCTCTACATAAATGCTTCCTGTGAGTGGCCCCAGTCCATTTAAAGAAAATGCAGAGTTATACTGCAGCAAATGTTTACATCATGTATTTTTAGACTTAAAAAAATCCACATGGAAATCTTTTCTACATCATTACAGCAATTAAACACTGTGGTCTTTCACCATATACACATTTTCCTGTAAATATGACAACCTGGAAATAGTAACTGCTACATCCACAATGTTTTTTAAGTTAGCCAAGAGTAAGACTTGCACAACAAAATTATAACATAATCTGTTTTGTCCTTACAAAAATAGCCAAAACACACCCTCAAAAGCTTGCGGTGAAAATCTGAGTAGTAACATCTTTATACCAAAAAACATATTCATGGAAATATTGTCCTGCTCATAAATGCTTCATGTTAACATCATAAGGCAAACTGTAGCGTTTATTGTTACCTGGAGACCATGAGTTTCTAAAAACTCAGAATTTGAGTTTTAGATCCTTTTGTTTAGAACCTGTAAGTGTACAAAGTGCATTCAAATATCTATTATCCAGTTACCCAAAATGTACATAAAAATGACTGAGACAACCTTTTCGGTTTATTCAGGGAAGGCAAATACACATTTTTATACTGTCAAAAAGTCCTAATAAATTGTTAGAGAAAAATGAAAGTTTTTCCACTGAGGTGTCCATTTTTAAGATGTGAAATTGTCTTAAGTTGCTATCAAAATATTCATCTGGGTATAAATAATATAGTCAATATATAAAATCTATCCATTAAGAAAAAGGACACCATCTGTCAGGGAAGGGACAGAAAGACACAGGAAACTGGCTTTGTCTTTCATTAAGTACAGATTGACATGCACATCAATTGTGACCATGTGATGCTGAAATGGAGAGTGTATTGAGTTATTTCTGGGAAATAGTTGATTTGATTAAAATTAAATCACCAAAACCAATGTCTCAATCCATCAGTCTATTCAGTCAATGGCTGGCTGATGTGGTGGCCCAGATAAATATTTTAGCAGTTGAAACCAATTATACAGGTCAATGTCCTTGATCAAGGTGAACCCATGCCAATGTCCCATGCCAAGATCACCTGAGAAAAATCTTAATTCAGAGACCACTACTCTATAACAGGTCAGTATGAAAAGAATCCTATCTGCAATTTTATTAATAGGATCTATTGGCAGATTCCTCTATAGGAACAGTAAATTAAAATTTTTTTTACAACTCTATGATAAACTATACTAGGATATACAGGGATGTCTACATCTTCAAAATGTGCTTACTAAAAGACTGTAACTTTAAAGGCATTTACACTAGTGACTAGTACTTTGTGTAATATGTTTTATCATTACTCATAAATACTGTTTTTTGGTGACTTATATTTTGACAGTGTTCAAGAGAATGTGCTGATGTCCCAGAAAACAAAATCAGTTGAAAGTGGGACTGCTATTTGTAACAGGCCATGTTAATATCTGTAGCTCCAAAAAGAAAAGAAAATTTGCCTTGTGGAAGGGAAAAATAGGGCACCTATTAAATGTAGTGAAACAATTTCATAGGCCCAAAAATGACTGGTAAGATATAAAGTTAAACAGTTTTATACTCTAAAACAGAAGTCTACTTTTGATAAAACCCAACACAGCATGAAGTCTTAAATCATCTGTAGAAGTCAAGTGACAACATTTAATTGTAATCTCATTCAAGATATTAGCTCACAAGCTTCAGCCCTGGAGAAGTTGGTGAACATATAACCAATGTTTTAAGAATCACCAAATCATCCCATCAATCAGTCATGGGTAAGCTTGAGGCCCAAATGTAATTCTTTCCTTCTCCCTTGTTCTTCAGTCTATTTGATCCAATACAAGTTTCTGACATCACAGTTAAAATATCTCAAATTAAATCAGAGTAAGGAAGCTTGTGTACTTCCTTACTAGGTACAAAATGACTTTTCCTTTAGTCATATATTTGGTTATTCTAAAGTGATAGTACCTAGCATGGCCTCAGTGTGAAATAGAAAGGAAGAAAGTGAAAAACACACAAATCTACAAAAGGATATTTGCAAGCTCATAGACTGATGAAAAGAAACTGGTAAAGGGTTGGTAAACTTATGGGCCTCTTAATGGACAAAACCAAGTGATTCCTAACAGCTGTAATCCATATTATGTTTCTTTTATAAATAATCTATAGACTTTCCTCTAAATACAAAAAAAATTAAAGAAATTATTAAAGCCTGTACTTAATACAAAACACAGTAAAAGGAAGGAAATCTCCCATGTGGAGCACTATCTGAGCTCGTTTCTGGACAAGTTGGGGGATATTTCATCACACTCTTGAAGCCTTAATTTCTCAATCCCCTAAACAGTGGCCTCAACCTTTGTAATTCCTTGGGCTGCTCTGGGGCTGGGGTACTCAAGGTAGCTGTTCTGTACAGTCCAAATGGTCTGGGATGGGAAGACCAGTTATAATCGTCAAACACTTGTTCCACACAGTAAAGGTGGGGCACACAGGCTGCGCAAGCGCCACATCGAAGGTGTAGAGGTGGATGGAGTTCAAAGCATCATAAAAAGCGATTGAGCCATTATCATAGTCCAGCAGGATGCCTATGCGTCGGAGATGGGGGGCTGGCTCAATGGGGATTTCCTTGCTGTTATGTCTCACCACCCAGTTATTGTTGCAGCGGCAGAGGGCCCAGGAAGCAGAATTCTTCCCAATCCATTCATGTTTTGGAGCTGACTTGTAAGCAAGGCCAATGGCGTACCTGCAGAGACAAAAACAAAAAACAAAAAAACAAAAAAACAGCAGTGATAAAAGCAATAAACCATATTGTATCTAAGTACAATTTGCTCTGTGGTCTATGGGGGTTTTTAATGTGATATTATGCTATTCATGATCACATTCCCTTTAAGTGAGTATTTAAATCCATATATGTATCTTTGTCCTTCCCAAACACGTAGAGGTGGAAGGTGACCAGTGTGTTGGCCTACCTTCCTATTTTCAGCTTAAATGTTACCAGAGAATCTTGACTTCCCATTTTACTGCTCTGTTTCTCTTTTGTGAATGATTGTGCAGTAAATTTTTCTGGACCAGTACTGACCAGCCCATATCCTTCTGTAATAATTGAAGTATTTTGTTCTGTTCAGTAGGGTTGTCAAAAAGCCCATATGACTATTGGGCCTTGGAACTGTGTCTGGTGAGCCTGTGAAATTAACTTTAAATTTACAGACAATCCATAATTTAGAATGCCGGGACTTAAGATTTTATAAAGAAACCTTATTAAAGCAATGTGCTATCAGCAAAATCATCCTCTGAGTTTTGATCATCTCCTGAGCTTGTGATACACAATGCTGTACTTTGTATGACATTGGGCATCATAAGAAGAAACACTTAATACCATACATTACAATGTACTGAAGACAATAAAAGATATAAGGTAAATGATTTTATTACAAGTAGAGCTTTCTGATAAAGGAGTTATCCTGACTTAAGGCACATGTAAGTAATCTGAGACTAATCATGACAGAACAGGCTGAGCTACAATGTTCAGGAGGATAGATGTCAGAAATACACTTATATTTCAATTACAACATTTTTAGTTATCCTTAGGATTGCCAGTGTATAGACTCAGCATAAGTATGGAAGCACTTCTATCTGCCTATATCTATCTATCTATCTATCTATCTATCTATCTATCCATCCATCTATCGATCTACCCATCTATCGATCTACCCACGTATCTATCATCTGTTTATTTTAAATACAGTTTCATATTGTGTCCCAGACAGGCCTCAAACTCTTACAACCCTTCTCTTTTCAGCTTTCTGAGTGGTAAGACTTAAGCCACCAGCCCCACTTGTAATGAATTTGAATTTTAATTAGATTTATTTAAATAGCTTTGTATATGGAACAGGGCTGCCATACTGGAAATCATAACTCTATATAGGTTTATTCTTTGATCAGACTTTAAATTTTACAATTGCTACCATATCTTCCATTTGTCCATGGCTTTGAATGTGCTTTGTTAAACGTAAGCAGGGAGAATGATTTCCACATGAGGTTAAGTCCTTTGTCATCATTCAAAATTATGAAAGCACATTCTATGGTACAAGAGCAGTTATAGTCTCCACATCCCCAAGTTAAAGAGTAAAAGATAATTGCATTTTAAATCTCAATCACAGTGGCTGGTAACTATTATTTTAACATTACTACTAAATTTTACACTAACAGTAAGTATGAAAATCAAAATTGAGCTGGGCGGTGGTGGCGCACGCCTTTAATCCCAGCACTTGGGAGGCAGAGGCAGGCTGATTTCTGAGTTCGAGTCCAGCCTGGTCTACAGAGTGAGTTCCAGGACAGCCAGGACTACACAGAGAAACCCTGTCTCTAAAAACCAAAAATAAAATAAAATAAAATAAAATAAAATAAAATAAAATAAAATAAGAATACGGAAATCGAAATTGAAAGTTAAGATGACTGAAAGGGTTACAAGATTAATTGACAATCTATACTGTCTCCCTCTCACCAGAAATTGTGCAGTTCACCACTCTTTCTGATTATACTTTCTACTGCACTTTAAAGGTTTTTTTTTACTTTGTTTGGTTGTGTGTTTTCTTTATTTCTGAATTTTTGATTGGTTATGTTATTTATTTACATTTCAAATGTTATCCCCCTTCCCAGTTTCCTTCCACAAGCCCCCATCCCCTCCTCCCTCTCCCTGCCTCTATGTGAGTGCTCCCTCATCTACTCATCACCCAATTCTGCATCGGTGGCCTAATGTTCCTGGGTCATTAAGCTTCCAAAGGCCCAAGGGACTCCCTTCTCAATAATGCCAGACAAGGCTAGAGAAATGGTTTATTAAAAGTACATGCTTTTTTTCAGAGGACTTCATTCTGGTCCCCAGCACCTATATTAGGTGGCTCACAACCACATAGAACTCTAGCTCTAGGGGATCCAATACCCTCTTCTGGCTACCACAGACTGACAGACAGACAGACAAATGTATAGAGGGATGAACAGTGATAGAGACAGATGAATATACAGACAGAGACAGACAGATAGGCAGGCAGATGGACAGACAGGTCTACAGACAGACAGACATATGGACCGATAGATGGGCAGACAGACAGGTAAACATACATAGACTGATAGAGACAGACAGA
>NW_021604589.1:7910178-7911518 GCF_004785775.1 Grammomys surdaster | reverse complement strand
GGGCAGACAGACAGGTAAACATACATAGACTGATAGAGACAGACAGACAGATGGATGAACAGACAGATGGACAAACAGATGAACAGAGACAGAGAAAAAGACAGGACAGACAGATGGACAGATGAACTGATGGACAGATGGACTGACAAAGAGACAGATGGACAGACAGATGAACAGAGTCAGACAGACAGACAGATGAAATGAACAAAGACAGATGACAGACAGATGAACAGAGACAGATGGCAGACAGAACAATGGATAGACTGACTGACGGACAGATGGACAGACAGAGACAAACAGGACAGATGGACAGACGGACTGACAGACAGGAAGGCAGAGAAAGACAGATGGACAGGCAGACATGAACAGAGGCAGACAGAAACACAGACAGACAGATGAAAGGACAAATGGACAGAAAGAGACAGACAGATGAACAGACACAGACAGATGAACAGACAGACAGGACAGATGGACAAACCAAAGGACTGAGAGACAGGGAGACAGAGACAGACAGGACAGATGGACAGATAGATGGACTGATGGACAGGTAAACAGACAACAGACAGATGAACAGAGACAGATAGATAGATAGGCAGATGGACAGGCAGATGAACAGAGACAGACAGAAAGACAAGACAGACAGATGGACAGATGGATTGATGGACAGACAGACACAGATAGACAGACAGACAGACAGACAGATGGACAGATAAACAGATGGACAGATGGATGGACTGATGGACAGGTAGACAGACAGACACAGATGGACAGACAGATGAACAGAGACAGATGGACAGAAGGAGAGATGGATGGAGACAGACAGATGAATAGAGACAGATGGACAATTAGACAGATGGACAGACAGATTAACAGAGACAGACAGAAAGACAGGACAGACAGATGGACTGATGGACAGCTGAACACACAGACAGATAGACAGACAGATGGACAGATGGATAGGTAGACAGTCAAACAGATGAACAGAAACAGATGGACAGAAGGACAGATGAACAGATGGACAGGTAGACAGATGAACAGAGACAGATGGGAAGATGAACAGGCAGATGAACAGAGACAGACAGAAAGATATGACAGACAGATGGACAGATAGATGGATTGATAGACAGACAGACACAGACAGACAGACAGGCAGATGGACAGGTTGACAGACAGACAGATGGACAGACAGATGGCCACGTAGACAGACAGATGAACAGAGACAGATGAACAGACAGATGGACAGATGGACAGGTAGACATATGAACAGAGACAGATGGACAGACAGATGGACAAATGGACAGGTAGACATATGAACAGAGACAGATGGACAGATAGACAGA
>NW_021604589.1:7906743-7910168 GCF_004785775.1 Grammomys surdaster | reverse complement strand
ATGGACAGACAGATGGACAGGTAGACAGACAGACAGATGAACAGAGACAGATGTACAGATAGATGGACAGGCAGATGAAAAGAAATAGAAAGACAGGACAGACAGATAGATGGACTGATGGACAGATGGACAGACAGGTGGATGGACAGGGACAGACAGATGAACAGAGACAGATGACAGACAGACAGACATGAACAGACAGAGAAGACAGAGACAGGCTGATGGATAGACAGACTGATAGACAGATGGAGAGAGACAGACAGGACAGACAGATGGACAAACAGGACTGACAGACATGGAGACACAGACAGATGGATTGGCAGACAGATGAACAGAGACAGAAGAGCAGACAGACTGGTAGATCGACAGAGACAGACAGACAGAAGGACAGACAGACAGATGGATGAACAGACAGAAACAGAAGATGGATGGACAGATGGACAAATAGACAGAGACAGAGGACAGACAGATGGGTAGACATACAGATGGATGGACAGATGGACAAACAGATGAACAGATAGATTGACAGACAGACAGATATACGAAGACAGACAGACAGAAGGACAGACTGACAGACAGATGGTCAAACAAAGACAGACAGATGAACAGCGACAGAAATACAGACAGATGGACAGATTGACAGACTGCTGGACAGATGGACAGAGACAGACAGACAGGCAGATGGACAGATAGGGACATACAGACAGAAGAACAGACAGATGGACAGACAGACTGACAGAAAGGTGACAGATATAGAAGGATAGACAGATGAACAGACAGAAACAGGCAGACACACACACAACCACAAAACAAAAACAAAAAACCAAGAAAACAAACAAAAAAAGACTAAAAGTAAAACTTATGAATTCAACTTTGAAAGAAAAAGAAGAAAAAAGAAGTAATCTGAAAGTCAGGTGGGAAGGAATGGGAGGATTGATGAGGTGGTAAGGGAAGGAGCTAAGAAAAGGTGTCTAAGTAAAAAATACATTGCATAAAGTTCTAAAGAAATTAATAAAACATTTTAAAATTCATTGAACAGTTACTCAGTTATTCTAAATATTCTCTTACTAGTTAAAAATAAAAATTCTGAAGAATTTTCCTACAATATTCAGTTTCTTAATTTCTTTTTAAATTACTGAGACATGTGCTTTAATACTTAAAACATTTCACAGTTATTATCATAAGCCAAACACATCACTATTAATTAAGAATGAATAACCCTGAGTTCAACTCTTAATATGCTTGGGCAGAAATCAGTGTAATCGGATATTGACATATGTTATCTTATCCTGAGCAGAGAGAAAAACCTCACTGGTCTTAGTTAACAATGACATTTTTTCAAAGAAAAAAAATCACATATATTGGATCTAAAATGCAATCACTTTAAAAGAGGTGTGTTAAAAAAAAAAACCATGCCACTGACTCTGGAATCATGAGAATTGGTGAACTGGCCCTGTCTATCACCTGCTGAACCACAGGGCCATTCACGTCACCTAGGCAGCACAGTAGAGATGACTCTGGTGGAAGAGGTGCAGATGAGCCATCCCTGAGAGCCAGAGCACTAGAGAGCTGGCTCTGCCACTCATCTGTCATTAGATGCGGTGGGTGTGGGGATGATGCCCTCTCCCTGCCCTCTTTCTACTTTTGATTGTTGGGAGAGCTATCCATGCTCCCATCCCCCATCACTGGCTATAGCACTCTGGGAAAGCACACCCTGCACCTCTCCTGGGCAATACAATTTAGCTGGTCCTTATAGAAGGTGAAGGCACAGGTGAGCTGGCCTAAGGGCATGAAAGCAGAAGAGCTGACTCTCCCTCCTGCTGATGGCAGCATTGGTTGTCCCAGCTGGAGTAGTGCTGGAGAGCTCACCCTGGTGGTGCAGATAAGGGAGGGCCAGAGTGCTGACCAGCTTGACTGCCACCAAGGCCCAGATCCGTGGTTCTGAGTTGGCTCACCCTAAAATCTATATCATCTGTAAATATTTGGGATGCATGAAATGGCCAGTCCTGCTGATCCAAAGCTGCAGGATCGACATGACACAGGGCAACTACAAGATGACTGGGAGTCTCAGTGAGAAACCAATATTAATGGTATCACAGAAACTAGAGATCTCAAACCAGACCAATGACTCATTGTAATGAACATTTACAAGTGAAGATGTGTAGACAGAGGGATATACTGTGTGACACACTGTGACAGTACAGTGTCCAAGATGAAGTGTTTTCTAAGTTTTTGTTTGGTTTGTGTATTTTTTTTTAATTTCGGGAAGAGGGTTGCAAGAGTGAAGGGAGGATATGAGGAGACAGGGAGATAAGTAGGACTGAAGTACATGATATGAAACAAGGAATCAATAAAAAGTTTAAAAAATAAGAAAGAATGAAAAGAGCAAAAAGAAAAAAAAACTCTTAAAAATGCCGCAACTTAAGTAGAATTAATAGATAAGCCACTAAATCAGTGTGCCAGCCTCTCTATTAATCAACACATTTTCTCTCTCCTCTTGTGAATCTCCTGCTCACAGAGTTCCGGGTTGCACTACCCAGAAGCCCCCCCCTTTTCATTTGTATCTGGATCAGGTTGTACAATTGCAATATCTTTGCACAAGATCGTGAAGTTGAAAAGAGGATCAGGGACATTATTTCCCAATGGCAGAGTGGATTTGAGGTTTCATGAAGTCTCCTTTAGAGGACTCCAGGAAGCATCTGCTTGGGCTATGGACACCAGGTCATCATGACATCATATACTGGAGTGATAGACTCTTGGCCTGTCAGGGATCTCATAAGCGTCTCACTTCCTTTTTCTTTGTAGGTCCTTGACTGACTTCTGTTTATTTGTTAACAGGTAATCAATAGATTTTTGAATATTTGCCCTGCACTGCCCTCCGAGTGTGTGTGTGTGTGTGTGTGTGTGTGTGTGTGTGTGTGAGAGAGAGAGAGAGAGAGAGAGAGAGAGAGAGAGAGAGAGAGAGAGAGAACAGACATTAGGTGTTGCTGTCTATTGCAGACACTATTTTCATTTTATAGATAACACGGAATCTCAAGTTGCATCCCCAAATAACAATGACTCTATTGTTCCCTTCTTGATGGTGCATACAAATTTTAAGTAACAAAACAAAACAAAACACCTCTAATGTTTATTTCTCACTCCAACCGCTATTGAACCCTTTGAAATAGCTGTAGCAGTGAGGGATGACTTTATTCAGAAAAACAGAAATTTAAAATTAGAAAAATTCAAAATCTAATGCTGTTCTCTTGACTCTTAGTGTACTAATGTTGGTACAAATCCACTATTACTGCCTTAGTTAACACTGTTTCATTAATACCAAGTACATGTTAACAGCATTTGAGAGCAAGAAAATAACCAAGTGTATGGTCCATTAAGCAAAGGAAAATACCATTAACTTATCATTAATCTGTGAAACTATATAT
>NW_021604589.1:7902659-7906643 GCF_004785775.1 Grammomys surdaster | reverse complement strand
ATATTATCATATTTATTATACAATATATATAGATATATATATAAATTTATATGTACATATATATATATATAATTATATATATATATGTTCATTGAGCTTGAAAGGTGCAGGCAGCATGTAATTTTCCATTAAGTTACACAGTGTGACATGGAAAAATTAAAAAGTACACAAACTGTGTTTCTCAGAGTAATGTTAGAATGCCCTATAACATGCATCATGATGTACATGTTAATTAAAAGTCAAGCACATATTTCATGAAAAATAACATGTGATACTAACTGTTGTAAGTCAAGGTATCACAGGCATTTAATTATAAGGGACCTACTCATTTTTGCTGTTATCTTCTATGAAATGTAAAACTACATTTTACATAATATATATATTTTTAATGGATACAATCCGGTTTATATGTAAAGACTCAATGTATGGCAATTAATTATAGATTTTCTTTTTTCCACACATGAGTTAGTTTGGACATCTGGAGGGTGTTTTAAAGGTAATGCTGATCTGTGTTTATGTAACTAAAGTGGTCTGGGAGAATTTTCCACACTATTCTTTAATGGCAATGAGATCATAACGATCATGTATCATTTATTACAAATAATTATTAATGAGATTATAATCATTTAGACACCAGATTTCAAAATATCAGATTAATACAGCACACCAATTATCTGGAAATGTTTTCTTTTCTGCACATGAATTCTATTTCCCTTTGTGCTTTTATCTTGCCCTGAAACAGCAACAAGTTTCAAGTGCCATTCCGGGGAAATAGTTGATTTGGTTCAGAGACCTGAAGCTTGATTGTCCAGATTCGATGTAAAGAGCTAGGTATGACAGTGAAGCTATACTCAAAATTTCAACAGGACTGCACAGTTTCAATATGAATAAACATCACAGCACACATGGGGAAAATCTCATGGGGCCGCACACATAAATGAAAAGCTATATGTAAAATTAACTTCTGGAAGAGGAAAAACAAATCTTCCCCATGGATGAGCCACCTGATTGGTCATTTAATGCCAAATTGTCAGCCCTAGAAACATACAGGTAGCAACACTGAACAGACTCAGCAGGCTATATTTATATACATATATTTATGCATATGTATATATAACCGCAATGGCTTAAATTAGTCAAAAATGAAGAGGTCTCTTGAATATGGGAGAAAGGTGGCAGACATGGAAGATGTAGAAAGGAGAATATTGAGGAAGGAATTAAGCAATTGTACTTTAATTAAAATTTTGAAAAGAGCAAAGGAGAAAATAGCTAATTGTGGTGGTATGTGCCTATAATCTCAGCACTTGGGAAATAGAGACAAAGGAATCCCTGGTGGCCAGCCAATCTAACTGAATGCTTAAAGTCCACATTCAGTGAGAGACTGTGTTTCAAAAAAAAATAAGGTGGAGAGAAATTTAGAAAGCAGCTGGCCTCTATACGTATACACATAAAGGCTCACACTCACATTTCAAGTGTCAGTGAATTCTATAGCCTTGGAAGAAGTAGGTCTTGTTCTCTGCACTCTTGACAGACTGTTAGAGCATGAAAATTGTCTAGGTAAAGAGAATTAGGAGGCCAATAAAGGATGAAAAATTATCTGCTAGGCTAATGAAGATACTATTATCAAGAGAGTCAGGATAGCCACTCAATGCAAGCTTACTTCTTAGATTTGGGTTGATTGGTATCCAGCTATGTGCACTTTGTACACATTGCATTATTTGCATAAATTCAAATTTAAATTTCTTTTTAGTAAAATTTTAGCCACTGTGACCACTCTCATCTTCCTCCTTCTTTATAACTTCTCTTCTCACTTTCATGTCAGTCATATCTCAAAGTACACTACTTTATGCTCTAAAGAATATAACATTTGAAAACTATATCACTCTTTAGTGAGTAATGACATACTATGGGAGTTAAAAGCACAGATCAACAAACTACAATCCAGTGGTCAACTCTTGTCCCTTACCTGTTTTCACAAATGAAATTCTACGAGCATTCACCCATACCCATTTATATATGCATTGTCTGTGGCTGCAGTCCTATTACAACAGCCTCGGGCTGAGTACTTGGAACAAAAATGTCCTGGCCTGTAAAATCAAGACATTAACTTTCTTGTCCTTTATTTGTGTGTTCCTAGTTAAAAGTTAGAGCTCTGACCACAAAATTTGTAACTACCAACTATGAATTTTATGACTTTGGGCCCACGTCTAAGTTACCTCATCTATAAAAGGAGAATGACATTATCCACATATTTTCTTTTGGCCTTGAACTCACTATATACCTGAGAATGACCTTAAACTCCAGTTTGAGATTACAGGCCTATACTACCATGTTAGATTTCTGCAATGTTAGGAACATACACATAGGACAGAAATAGACCCAACCTGTAGCTTAAAGTGTAAACCCAGTTGAAATTAATCCTTATCAGCTAACCAACAAATATATGTTTGCTAGCATTAATAAATGATTGCTATTGAAGTCACACTGATTTTAGTGTTATGTAGCATTATGGTAGAGGTAGGTTTGGCTCTTCAGAATGGATGCTGGTTATGAATTTGTATCCTTGACAAGGTACACAGTAGCATGTGCCTTTTTACAGTTGCAGGAAAATATACAGAAGCTGCCTACCATGTGCTTCCACTTATGACCACTTCCCAGTAATGACGGCCACTATCAATGAACACATTTCCGGCCACTCCATAGCTCCCTTGGCTAGTGAAGCGTTCAGGTGTGTGACTCTTCTTGGATGATGACTCATCACGTTCCACAGTCAGGTTGTCATGAGACACCTTCAGTTTTCGATGAGCAGATTTGGGATCCAGTTTAAATGGCTGACCTAGAAATAAGTTCACAAAAGAAAAAGAAGTGAAAGAGCACTGTTTATTAAAAACATAACAAATAGTTTATCCTTATAGTCAGATTTAAAAGTCTGAAACAAGGACTGAAGAGAGAGCTTAGTGGTTAAGAACAATCACTACTCATCCAGAGGGCCCAGGTTTGAGTCACATCACCCACATGGAACTTCACAACTATCTGTAACTTCAGTTTCAGTGGATCTAATTTCTTTTAACATCTTTAAGCATCAGACATGCACATGGTAAATAGAGATACATGCAAGCAAAATACGCATGTACATGAAACACAAATAAAATGTGTGTGTTTGTGCGTGGGTGTCTAAAGCAAGCCTTACTACCTGAGTTATACTTCTTACTGCAGAACAGTATCTTAAATTCAATAGCAATTTAAGGCTTATAAACAATGCTTTTAAAGGCATTTACTTATTGACAATTTATATGATGTTCTAGATATACTTAAGCAGCAGCACCTCCGTGTATAGTGTTAGGAACAGTAGTGGCTAATAAGAGCATGGCTATGCTTGCTTGAGTTTCTACTTAAGAGAGGGGTCCAATGTTGCTCTATAACTAACAAGAGAACAGGCAAAGAGCAACCAAAACAGTGAGAGATCCCAGGACAGATGCATTCTTGCTGAAGAACATCCTGGAAAGGAGGAGAAAAATGAACACCTTATTTCCAAGGACTGCCATATTTAATTGGGCCAAAATACATCTGTGCTAAATAGACTCTAGGGCAGAGAACAAGCAAATCAAGATTTTGTATCTTAATGTAAAGTATTCTAAACATTTAAAGACATCATTCTGAGCTTGAGAAAAGTAAAAGCATGACTTTAGGCACCTAGAGTAACTAAGCATTTAAAATTTTTTCAGCTCACAAAAGCAGGGGAAAACGACAGTTTTGTTGTGTTTTATAATAAGATAGAGAAGGAAGGAATATGTTTGGTGGAGGCGTGGTAGTGTGTGGGAGAATTCGGGGTGGGGTGCATGCTGAGGCATCTATCTCTATGAGGTTCCAGCCACAGGATGGTATAATACAGAATAGAGTTTATTTAGAGCATGGGGAGTGGAGTTGAGAGGATAGTAGAGACAGAGAGAGAGAGAGAGAGAGAGAGAGAGAGAGGGAGGGGGG
>NW_021604589.1:7850315-7897659 GCF_004785775.1 Grammomys surdaster | reverse complement strand
TCTGCCCGCCCCCCTCAATATCCCCCCCCCCCCCCCCCACCCCCACCACCCCCCCGCCTCATGGAACCTTTTGGTCTAGCGTTATCTGCCTAAGCTACGCTCGAAAATCTAACACTTAGTATTCTGTCTTCTCCAAAAGTCTACAAATTCCTTGAGAGAAGAACATCTGAAGTTGAATGTTGTCACAATATTCTCAGTCCATTGTGTAGCATCTAAAATTTACTAGGAACTCCAACATTTTTGAAAGACCAAATGGATGCTAGAGTGTAAATAAAAAGCTATTGAGATGAGTGTGCATACATTCATTTCCATGTGGTATATGGTTTTAACAAAACATGGCATAATATTGTAATGCTGTTCTCAAAATTGTTTCAAATTTATCTGTGTGACAGCTTCTAAATGTGGCTACATATTTCTATTTTTAAAATGAAGAACCAAAAACTTCTTTTAAAAAACGAGAAAAAGGTAGGGAACCACTAAATGTGATATGGGTTCTTAGCCTAGATCCTGCGATAGGAACTGAATGTTAGAGATAACACTGTAAAATCTGAATAGAGCCTAGGGCACAGGCAAGAGGAATTGTACCAATGTTAACTTCTTAGTTGTGACAAATGTGTCAAGGTTATCTATGATGTTAATACTAAGGAAAGCTGAGGAAAGGGTATACAGACCTCTCTGTAACGGCTATAGTTCTTCTGGGAATCTAAAATCATCACAAAATAAAACGGTTTTGTTTAAGAAAAAAAATATTTGAGTCTTATAGCCACATAGATATCTTGTGGCAGAATTTCAGCTTTCTCATGCTTAATCCAGTGATCTTCTTCTACCTTCTGCTTATCCTTAAGTTAACACATGTGTTACTATGCCCTGGGAAACAAGGATATAGTTAAGTGGGAGTTCCTTTTGAAAACTCACTGTTTCTGTTGATTAGCAACCCCACGACTGGCACCATATTTATATAGCAAAATATTTCTAGATCAAAAGATGTAAAGAAAGAAGAGAGGATAAAACAAAACACATGTAGACAGAGACAGCGACAGCAGAAGGAAAATTACAGAACCATAAGGCACAGTCCTAGGCTACATCATTCTTTGTAGTGGGAGCTGCTCTGTATACCATAGATGTTTGCTATGTCTGACTCCTGCTCATTTCATGCCGGCAGCATTCTCCCCTGTTGTGACAAACCAGAAAGATCTCTCTAGACATTATTAAATCCTGCATGGGCTAGCATTGTGGGAGAAAAGACAGATTTGTCCCCTGATTGAGAATTAAAGACCCAGACTTATATTTTGAACAGAATAAGGAATTTCTGAAGAAAGAGTTATGAACTTGTTTTCTTGCTAAAGAAAAAAATCCTATCTACCATTTACAGAGGCTGCCTCTGTGTCAAGCTTTCTAAGCACCTGTTCTGTTTCTCACAAGAACTTCTCCAGGATTGTTTTCTCAAGAAAAAAGAGCAATGGTATGGAGAGAAATCAATGGCCACACAGCCTAGAAGAGAGGATCAACTTTAGAACCTAGCTGCTAGGAACCTTAGTATTTCACAGTGGCTCTTTATTTACTTTTCTGAGGCTGTCAGTGAGGCACAAAACAGAAAAGGTAAAAGAATGATGGGGAGTAATGTTAGCCCAGAGGCAAGCAAGTGTGAGATGACAACTTTGCTGAGTTCATAGCACTTACTGTTTGTCTTCAACTTCCCAGGCTCACTGCTGCGGCTGCCAGCTTGGTTGATGGCCTTGACCATGAAGATATACTTGGTGCCACTTTGTAGGCCATGTACAGTGTAGTGGTTCTGCTTGATGTTGGGCACAATCATCCAGCTATCTGCCGAGTTACACAGACCTGCAAAGCCAACAAGACAGGCAATGTTTACAGAATTTTAGATTATTTGAACTTTAAACATTGGAAAATGGAGAGTTTTCTCACCTTTTATGTGGCATAACCAATAAAAATAGTGCTCGGTATGTTATCTATATGGAGAGTTCAGTCTGTATTATATAGGTTCCCTTTGAGTGTTCGACTGGGACAAGCCACTGAAAATGCTTATTGAAAACTCTGGTCTGTGTGAACAGGTGCAGCAAAGGTATTTTTTTTCTGGCATCTTATGCTCTGAATATGCACATGATGTTTTATTAAGGATTATGAGGAAGAAACAAAAATTATCACTTATTAATCCCACTCTGTCTTACTCTCTCCTGGATGATACTGGTCATTCAAGCTTGTTTCTAATGAACTAGGAGACCTACAGATGGTGAAGGTATGTGTTTCATGTACTGACTAAAACCTAGCTTGATCAACACAGATGCAGTTCATTGCATTTTGTCTCCTATATCTCTCCTGATCATACCCGAGCCAAAGTGGTTTTGCAGCTGCTCCCTCTAAAAAGAAAGGATATACTGCCTTGCCCTGTGGCTTTGGGTTCGGTTATATGACTTGTTAATTAAAAGCTTGAACACAAATGACAATGTACTTGTTTCAAGAGTAGGCTTGGGGATTTTTGTTGGTCCCTTGCATCTCTGTTATTACCAGGGCAGCACCATTTTGAGGACAGTATTTTTTCAACAAAGGAGACATGGAAGGAAGCTATTCTGATTCATTTTTATGTCAACTTGACACAAACTAGAGCCATTTCGGAAGAGGACATTTTAATTGAGAAAATGCCCCATTAGATTAGACTATAGAAAAGTCTATGGGGGCATTTTTGACTGGTGGGAGAGGCCAGCTCAGTGTGAGTGGGGAAACCATGGCTTTGGCGGTCTTGAGTGATATAAGCAGGATGACCAAGCCAGTAGTAGAGTTGCACTCCTTCATGGCTTTTGTATCAGCTCCTGTCCTCTCCAAGTTCCTGCACTGCTTGACTTCCTGCCCTGACTTTCCTCAATGAACAGTAATGTGGAAGTATAAGTGAAATTAAACCCTTTCTTCTCCAAGTTGCTTTTTGCCATGGTGTTTCATCAAAGCAATAGTTACTTTAACTGAGACAACAACCTTATCATTAGGTCAATGCAGCAGCAAAGCCAGCACAATTCACCCAACTCCATCCAACTTCTAATAGAAGAGATACAAAAATGATCCCCACAGAGGTCTATGATTCAATATTAATGTGGATTCAGAAGACTGAGCAGCATTACTTATGGGCAGCTTGCAGTCTAGTGTGAACCCTGAGAAAGTATCCATAGGATATTTGACCAGCTGCATCCCTGGGGTCACTGGTCCTGAGTGGAGTAGGGTTGTTCGTCTGGATGTATTTTGCAGGATGTGGGCTGAGGATTTATGAGGCTTGGAAGAACATGTAGGAAAAAGGGAAGCCCATTTTGTTTTGCAGCTGACTGGTGCTAGAAACTTCGTTTTGGTATCAGTCCCAACTTTCCTCTCTCCACTCATCAATCTCCACTCCAATACAACCTTTTCCCATTTCCCTGGTGACTAGGCTGTCATGAAGTTTCCTTTCTCAGTACTAGTCTCTGGGAAAGTGCCAGACCCCTTTACTTCCTGAAGTGCTTCAAACTCAACTCCCCCCTCTTTCCTTTTTGGTTCATTTGCAAGTCAAAGGGTTAGATCCTTTGATCTTAAGGCAACTTCTACCTCACCTGTCTCTCAAGAAACAATTCCTTACTTTTGTGGTCTCACATCCCTGAGAATCTAATGAAACCTTTCTGTGAGAAGAAATTCACACTACACATCTACTCCAAGCCAAAAATACTCACATAGCATTGCATGATAGTCATAGGCTCCCTGAAGTCTGTTTTTGGATTATACTAAAGGCTTCCTCCAACTTATAACTTAAAAATTACACCTGGAATTATGACAGATGGGAAGAAAAATTTAAATCTGTTCTCAAAATTTATTTAGATTTTGTATACCTTGTTTTGGTGTATGTTCACATGTGTGTAGTGCATATGCTGTTTGCATGTGGATATGGAGGCCAGAGGTTAATATCAAGTACCTTCTCTGATTATTTTCTAGTTTATTTATAGAGACAGGATCTCTCCTTGAACCTGGAACTTAACAATTCTGGATAGTTTGACCAGCCAGTTTATTCTTGGGATTTCCTATCTGTGTTCTAAATGGTAGGATTACAGGTGGCCACAATGCCTTCTTGGTTTTATACGTGGGTTCTGTAAATCCAACCACTGGTTTCCATGCTTGAACAGTAAGCCCTTTATCCACTGAACCATCTCCAAGCTTCACAGGCTCTGGATCTTGAGAAAACAGTATTCTCATGTTCCCCTTTGAGTCATTTGGTCTCATAAATTTTCTGTCACTTCTTTTTATTTCTACCTGTGAACATTTTTTTTTAATCACAGGATCTTGAGATTTGAAAAGTTAGCATAAAACAAAGAAATAACTTGAGACTCACAGAACAGTTTGAATGTGTGAGCCTGTACATTTAATATTGAGTGAAATAAGTAAAGACAGTATTCTATGTCTCCTCTAATTGTTTATAGCTCTGAGCGTTTTGTTTTCTCCTCAAGTCTCTTTTGGGTAAGAAGAAACATCCCAAGTCACCAAACAGGGATTCTCATATCAGGACAGGGTTAAATACAATTGAGTTGTTGGCCAAAAGGTCCCATGGAAATCCCCTAAACAACCCAGGCAATTGGCAAGATCATGAGTTACAGTCTGCAAATGAACAGGAAAGCCCCATTGCTGATGGTGATATCCACACAACTCACTGAACATGGAGCTGTTGAGCTTTGCCTATATAGAACCTATATCCCTATGTTCTTGTGTGTTTTGTACAGGTAGGTACTCTTCAGGCTACCAAGAGAGAATTATAAAAACCATTACAGCAACAAAACCTCTCATCTACAATGTTGTCCTTCTTGCAAAATATGCTAGTTGCAATGGTGGTACAAAACTTGTGGGAGTGACCAGCCCGTATCTGAGTTGACTTAAGTCCCACTCCATGAGATGGAACCTGTGTCTAATACTGGCTGAGTGACCAAGAACCAGAGAAAGATAGTCAACAGACATAGGAGCAGAGCTTTATTCATTTATCATTAGAGAAACTTCTTCCTGTAGGAGATGGGAACAACAGCCAGAAATTACACAAAGAGATAGACCTTGGAACATACAGCTAAATGGGATGTCTCCATCAAAACCCTCTCCTCAGAACTCAGGTAACCCCATGGAAGACAAGGTGGAAAGAGTGTAAGAGACAGAGGGGATGGGCCATACTGGAAAAGTAAGACTATAAGTCTTAATATGGTAGGAGATGCTTTCAGCAATATCACAGAACAGATGTCTGAAATTGGTACAAACTGTAACTTGGCTTCCAACCACAAATCTTAACTCAACCAAGATTTATTGTATCAGACCCTCACACAAAAAAGCCAGGATGTGAGACTGACTGTGTCACACCCTATCTTGAAAAAGTCACTATTATTTTTCCTTGAGTATTATAGAGTAGTAAATTTTTACTGGGTAGCTTTATAGTGAGCAAGCTACCTTCATATTCACCAACCTTTTTTTGTTTCCCTTTATAGTATTATTACTGTTTGGATGATAATTGAGAATTTATTGAAAATGCCAGAAAATAACCACTGACAATGTTCTTTTGGGGCATTTATGTTGGGGATGCCTTGTAGTATACCTGAAATGTGTTGCTAGTGTTGTTTTATACCAGATTGTACCACCTAATTTCTTGCACTTGGTATTATGCTATCTTGACAATACACTACGTCAGAACTAGTGGGCAGGTTTACTTCATCTGTTTATAAAACACCCACATAACTATCCTGATTGAAACTTCAGTTTCTCCTAGACTTGTCTGGGTGTTCTGCTGTTCACAGCATGCCATGTAGGGAGAAATGTTAAAACAACAAATGAAACCAGAATATTATTTGCTTGTAATGAAGCATAATTGGGCCTTTGACTTTGAACAATATTTTTCCTTGACAATGAGTCAGAAGCATTTCTCTCCTACTGTAGCATATTAAATGATTTTATTTACATTGGGGGATTTGAGAGCCTTGGATGGCAATGGCCACTTTGCTGCAGAGTATTATACAGTGTCGACACTGTTCACAGAGGCTTTCCATGGATCCCTACAGCTTTTGTCTTGTCTAACGATTTGGACAGAAGTAAACCATGCCTTCTTTCTTCTGAATAAAAACAATATATGCTTGATAACTTTCATGAATGCTTTCAAAGTGACTGCAAATGTCTACATATAACTATTTCACATGATAGCCTCAAGAAATGTGACCTCTGCTTATTTTGCAAATGACAAGAACAGCTTGCTGGTAACAATGCCCTGATTTGAAATTTTAAAAGAACATGTGAAAAGTGGTTTTGGTAAACATTATAAATTAAATATATATCTATTTGTTACAAAGAATGTTAGTAGCATTATATAGTCTTCATTCTATCAATTAAAATGAACAATAAAGGTAGTATCACTATTTTTGCACTTGGGTTGTACATTTGTAAATGTAATGAAATTAAATAAAGTTAGTTCAAGATATTATCTAGTTCCCCCTCACTAAAGCCAGTTAAAAGTAATTAACTATGGTTTGTTGCAACAAAAGAGGGAACCATGACCTAGACATAAAAGATTGCCTAGTGGCACAAGGAGCCCTGGGCAGGTTTTGAAAAATGTTTTCAAAATTTCAATAGAGTTTTACAATAGATCTTGTTAGGAAAGGGTACTCCATCAAATAATAGGTCCCTAGACATGCAGCATTTATAAAGAGCCTTTCACATGGGTATTGTGTAAGAAGTTCTGATGGAAATAATTCTGTTAAATATAAAACAAATGAGTTTTCTCAGTCTAACAAAAGTTATTTCAAAGAAATATAACAGTCCTCATATAGACCAAGAATTGCTCTTTTGATATTAAATAACTCCATTTGTCCCTACTTATTCACTTATCCAATGTTTACTTATACAATATCCATATTCACTTATCCACATTATTGCCATCTTTTGCATTCTATCTTTAAGTCTGATACAACCTTTCTTTAGCTTAGTTTACCTAAAACACTAACAATATAATACATTAATTATAAATATTTATAATTAATTATAAAATCATTAATAATATCAATATAATATAATAATAATATAATACAAAATAATGCCTTATGAAGACACAAATATATTTTCTATCTTTCTGTCTTCATTTTCCTACTACACTACATAATATAGAAGCTCATGTGTTAAGGCTTTGCGTTAGTTAAATTAGACCTTGGATTTATTATGCAGTCATGTAGATAATACATGTTTACCTTGCTTTAAATTGAGTTTCTCTTGTTTAGTTTAGTGTACATATGTCCAAAATCAGTGAAATGTAAGCTCCTACAGCTGCTAAAATGTATTTAAAGCATCACCTGTCACCTCTCTGAAGGGCAATTTGGCAATGCCAATCAAAATTAAAATGCAAATAATCTCTTCTTATCAATTATATCTCAAGAGATTATACTAGAAATATAATTTTGCATGCATGAAAAGGAAATATGCAAGGATATTCATAGGGGCAATATTTGCAGAGATTGGAAAAGAGCTAGTATTCATCAATAAAAGATGGCACAGATAAATCAGGGCATGGATTTGAAATAGAATGCCATACTGCTTCAGAAAGAGATGTGGCAATTCTTTATTTGTGCCAAAATAGAATAGCTTCTTACTACATTTACTGTTTTCAAAAATGTAAATATCTTCATATGCTATGGAAATACACAAGCAGTCATAAAATTGCCATTTATTAATGCCATGCAACAAGACCTGTGAAATTGGAGAAGAAGAATGATTTCAAAAGAATTCAGTCTTATAACAAGTGTGATTTAGACTTGTCTCCAAAGACATTTAGACTATGTAAAAGACTGTGATTGTGGTACCAAGGCTGAGGAGTCTTTTCAGAAGTATCTTCATCTCCTGTCAGCTGAGTATCACTTAGAGATCCTGGTTACTCCTACACTTTAGGTAGTTCCCTCAAAAGGCCCATCCTATCCCTTTCCACTCTTTCCAGTGCTGGCAAATCAGATTGTCCACCTGAGCCCATTACTGCCTAGCTCAATTCCCCAACATAAAATTCAAAGCTGAGTGGCTCTATATGATACAGCTCTTATCCCTGGGCTTAAGTGACTGATGACTGATGACATGTGCTTTCTGAAGCCAGTTTCATAGCTTTGTGTCTTGTACTTCATTTTTTACTGCTTCCCCCTTTGCATTGAATTTTCTAGCCAGGCATTATCAAGTAAGATCTTCCAATATGCTCTACTACTTCACTCTATGTAGGTTTTCTTTAAGCTGACACAACTATCTGCAAATATCTTTATGTCACTTCCATGTAGCCACAACCTTTCAAGAATCAGTTTAACGTAACTCTCCTCCATGGTCTTTTAGTCACATCTGCTTTTGACTTCTTTTTGATGCTCCCTCCAAAATGGGTCACCAAACTGTCCTTGACATAACATTTCAGAACTCACTTGTCCACTCATAAAACCTGCAAGAGTTATATGAATTCTTCCAAGGCAAACAAATTAGGGGAAGGGAAAAAGGAAAGAAGGTGAGAGAGGGGATGGAGAGTGAGAGGAATAGAAAGGATGGAGGGAGAAAGAAATCTGAGAAAAGTGTCTAAGAGGGAGTTAATTTGCACATTATTCACTGTGAAACAAATGTCTCTGTATTGCCTTTATAATTAATCTTCAAGCAAATTTCTATTTAAAGTTCTGTGTACCTCAGAACTACATATACTAGGAAAGACCAGTTGAGAGAGAGAAGTTTTCTTTTCTTTATTAAGATCACAGTAAATTAATATGGCTATATTCAAAACATCTCTGTGGAAAAGCAACTTTTACTGTATTCTATTCTGATATGTTCTGCATATCCATTGCCATACTGGCTAGTTTCCTGTCAGTTTGATACGAGCTAGAGTCATTTGTAAAAACAGAACTTTAATTGAGAAAATATCCCATGATATAGATCAGTGGAAAACTCTTTTGGGGCATTTTCTTGATTGTTGACTTGTATAGGAGGGCCAAGCTTACTGTGGGCAGTGCCACCCTCAAGCTGGGGGTCATGAATGCTTAACAAGCCATGAGGCGCAAGCCAGTATGCAGTGCTCCTCCATGGCCTACTCATTAGTTTGTATCATGATTTTCCTGGATGGAGAACGTTAAGATGTGTGAGATGAAATAAACTCTTTCCTCCACAAGTTGCTTCTGGTCCTGGTATTTCATCACAACCTAACCAAAAAAAAGCACTAAAGAAGTTTCAGATTTTTTTCCTCTGTAAAGTAATTTCTTTGAGCCCTTTGCCATTTGTACAATTCTATTTAAATAACTCAGCTATAACCTTTATGGCCAGCTATTGCTGTTTGAGTTGTTCATAACATTCACAATGCCAAATATCAAACAAGCATCAGTGACAGAGGAGCCCCTCTGCATCCCAGGTAAGTCTAGCTCTTCCCAGGAGGTGGTGGTTACTAAGATTTGAAGTAACAGCCTAAACCATCTCTGAGTGGGACCAGATACTTAGAAAATTCTTCAGCTTTTCATTTTAGTAAATTCTTTTCTTTTTCTTCCTTCCTTCCTTCCTTCCTTCCTTCCTTCCTTCCTTCCTTCCTTCCTCCCTTCCTTCCTTTATTTTTCTCCTTATTTCTTCTTTTTTGAAAACTGAAACAACATTTAGAATAGTACATAAAATTATATGCATGATA
Organism: Grammomys surdaster; assembly: GCF_004785775.1. Taxonomy (NCBI): domain Eukaryota; kingdom Metazoa; phylum Chordata; class Mammalia; order Rodentia; family Muridae; genus Grammomys; species Grammomys surdaster. The sequence continues at coordinate 7,887,995 of NW_021604589.1, read as the reverse complement.
AAATGACTAAAGCATATTAGTTATCATCCAGAAATTGCTATTAGTCCTATGAAGCATCATATATTCTTTTGTATATATGTATGTGTGTAGGCGGCAGGATACGTGTTTGTGTGTGAGTATAGATGTATGTACACATAGTGCACATGTATGTGGACTCTATGGTCAAACACTGAGTGTCGTCTTTTGACCTATTCCACTTTAGTTTTTAACCCAGTGTCCCCATGGAATCTGCAACTTGCTGATTAGGTTATACTGGCTAGCCATTGAACTCCTAGAATTCTATAGTTTTCAAATTTCCCCAATACTGGGGTAACAGATAACTGCCACTATGCTTGGTTATTTTACATGGGTACTAGAGACTTCAACCCTTTTTTTCCATGTTTGCAAGATAAACACTTTTACTGATAGCTGATATCCCTAGTTTGGCCATATATTTCTTCCCAGTGACATTTTTCTCTATTCCATCCAAGATATAACCAACATTCTAATTAATATTTATACTTTTAACCTCTAAGAATACATTTTACATACAAATAGTTTGTTTTGATCTTTAAATTATAAACTGATAAATAGATTTACAGTGTATATGTTGTTACCAGCTTGTTTTATCAAACTACATCCACGTGGTTTTCCAGAGGTTGCTAATTTCATTGCTATTTGACCAGCTGTTTTCGTTACTGCAATACAAGTGAGCATTATCCATTCCTTGAACAGGAAAAAGAAACCAATAAATATTGTAATTTTATTCTTTCCTCATCATCTCCTTTTGGTGTTTATACTCCTTCACCCAGGTTATCTGAAAAGAGTCATCAAACTGAGAAGTAAATGAGCCATGAGATACTCACTAACGACATTGGCTTGTCCAGTAAATATGGTGTACTGGAGTTCATAAGAGACCACACTGAATTCATCATCCGAAGTCCAGTGGACAGTGATGGTGTCATAGGAAGCTGTGCAGAGCTCTTCTCTAATTGTGGGAGGATTGGGAGCTGTTGACATCAAGAACGCATATCAGTGGAGCAGCAGATACCATTAGGATCACAATTCAGAGATATTTAACTGTTAGAGGAAGTTTTTCTAAACTGGTCTACTAGAACTACTATCATATAAAAGGAGATTTTGGTTCCAAAGTGTTTAGTTGTCTACTTATGGAATAGGGTTTTTTTGTTTGTTGTTGTTTTTTTATAAGCAGTGTGGCTAAAGCCAGCTAGCCATTAAGATATCATTTCAATTTATCATGAGAATATATTTGTGAGAGTAAGAAAACAATAGCTTCTTGTGTATAAGGAAAATACATCAAAGAAAAAGTAACCGAGACTAACCTTCATAATTTTATCCACTTTTGGTGGTGGGGCTAGAAAACCTTACTAGTAAAAGACTATATGCTAAATATTTTATGTATTGTAGGACAGACCTTTAATCTTGCAACTACTTAACCCTGCCATGAGAACAGATGTAGATAATTTGTACATAAATGAGGATGGCCATACTCTAATAAAAATTTATTTACAAAATAGCCACAGGGCCTGATTTGGCCTGAAATCTACTATGTCAACCTCTCATTACATGACACCAGATATTTGAAAATATCACTGTTATATGCTAATAAATCAATGAAATAATTTAAAATTTTTCCTTTAATAGATATTTAATGTCTTGCTAAAATTAATAGTGCACTCCTATTTTTATCTCATTTAGTAAACAGTCATCTTTTAGAAATATATTTTCATTTATTAAGAAATCATAAATGCTTGCATTGGGTTGCTTTTATCACTATAGATACCTTTTGTTTTATTTGTTTCACCAAACCAGCAGCTCAGAAATTTAAATCATATTAAAACATGTGATTTCTAAATCACTTACTCTCGATTAATTTTATGAGGAGAATAATTAAGGAAGAAAAGACAAGGCTACAAGTGTTTTGTGCTGGCAATAATATTTTAAAGCAGAGGGTTACAAACTACAGTTATTCTTTTTACTATTTTATTTTGTGTAAACAATTATTTGCCTGCATGTATGTCTATGTATCATGTGTATGCTATGCTTGTGGAGGCCATAAGAGGGCATAAGATTACAGCCACCACATGAGTGCTGGGAATCAAACCTTGGTCCTCTTGAAGAACATCTAGTGCTCTTATCCACTAAGCCTCCTCTCCAGCTCACAGCAGCTATTTTTGTAAATAAGGTTTTATTGGGACATAGCCTGACTCACTCATGTATTCTCCATCTATGGTGTTTTTATGCAACAGCAAAGCTGGGTAGTTACAAGCATATGGCTTGCAAAACCTAAGACATCTGCCATATGTCCTTTTCCAGTCAAAGTTTACCAGCCTGTGGTTTAGAGAATTGATCCACAGCTTTTCTTCATACTCCTCTTATACTGGAGCTGAACTTCAAAGAGAGAAATGTATTTGCATTCTATGGATTTACTTACACCATTGCATAGGCCTTTTCTGTTCTAGATTAGTTTCTGATTAGAATTGGTAAATTGTAAAGAAACCCTAAGAGGGCGGGGCCTTTATAGAAATGGTAAACTTAAAATTCTGCTTTGCTTTCCCTTTGACACCTGACATTTAGCACAAGTCACAAGAAGCTTTGCCTGTTGCTGAATTTCACAGACTCTCCATTAATCTAAAAAAGGGACTCATCTGGGTATGATAGTACTCATTTGTAATCTCAATACTTGGAAGGCAGGACCAAAAAGAACATGAGTATAGGATACTCTAGGTAATAGAGTAGAGTAGCTTACACAGTGGATCTCAAAATAATACGCATAAATGAAAAACAAGTAAATTCAAAAGAACAAAATAAACATTCATCATAATTCTTCAAACATTTTCCTGGAAATGTGTGTTTGAGCATCTGTCCTCTGAAGAGCCCACATGCAAAATATAGTTTTGAGCAGTGTGACTTGGATTTGCAAGAATAAGTGATACCAATCAGGAAATGTATGCCATGCAGGTCCAGCTGTGTCATAAAGCCTGTGAGATCACTGCTGAATAAACCCATGAAAAACAACTTAGTCTTTTGTAAGCCAAATAGTTAATTGAATTCTTTCTCCATTAACCATTGTGGAAACATAGATTTTTTTCTGTCCACCTAGTAATATATGATTAAATAGAGAGCAAATGCAAGTTCAAAATAGGCAAGTAGCTGTGAGCCACATGGCAGTAGCTGTAACCAGGAAGGAAATGTCACCTCTATGGGTTATTAACTTGACATACCACTTAGAGGCATGTCATAGGAAAAAAAATCTTGTTTGCACAGCCAGGCAGCCTAGCCCTGTTTTGATTGTAAGCCCAATGGGTTTGTCCTGCAAAGTCAATTTCTAATTTTCTGTAAATGCAAACTGCAGCATGCTGCCAATTTCAATACCCAAACAATCAGTACCAGAACTGTTATTTTCTTGCTTTCATCACAAACACTTCACAAGGAATGGTGGACTAATATGCCACAAACACTTTGTTTCCTGCTTATAAATATTGGATCAACTATTTGGACTTGGCAGTTATCAGCCAAGTATTGTATATTCTGGCAAGAATTGATGTTATACCTACAAGTGGACTGAGTTTAGGGTTAATGGCTCAAAAAAAGCAAAATCGAAGGTATCTGATATGACCATTAGATTGGCATAAACAGCCATTGTGATGACATATGGCATGTGTGTTACAATTTTGTGCAGACTACTTTCACAGTTTCCTTTTTAGTCAATGAGTTCCTCTTCCTACAGAAATTGAAATGAACATATATTTTGAATATACTATTAATTGTTGGGGAATGAAGACACATTTTTGTTGATCAGACAAGTATAGCAAGAAAATTTGGTACAAAAACATCTTGTTCCTGGGCAAATATCTAATTTTCTAATTTCCTCTGGCCTTGTAACATGGATCTGGTCCATGAGACTTAGTGAAAACTTGCTAGGTAAGTCTTTTGTGGAAGAGTTTTGGTTTTATAATAATAAACAAAGCCATACTCGGCTAGCCAAGACATTTTGCTATTATTCCTTCCTTTTCCCTGTACTTTTGAATAAAACATCAGTAGTAAGTAGCGTATTCATGTTGTATAAAGACAGCAAATGAAGATGTCAGAGCAGGAAAAGAAAATATGGGTCATATATTGCATTGTAATTTAGTGGCCATGAGCACCATGTAGCTGTTTAACTTCTAATTATATTCAGCTCAGTTTTTTTTTTCTTTAAAAAAATCACAATTCATCGTCTACATTTCAGGTTTTCAATAACTAATATGTTGGCTATCATGAACACAGAACATTTCTATCACCAAAGAAAGTTCTACTAGATGGTAATAGTTTAAACAAAACTCAAAGGCAAAAGGTAAGGAAAGGAGGCATTACGCCCATAAATATTTCAAACAAAGTTTGGTTCCATAGAGTAAATGGTTTGTGAATCAAACTCTTTCTTCTTTAGTGGGAGCTGTACATTTGAAAGAGAGAATTATACAATAAAAGGAGATGTCTTGTTGGATAACTTGCTCTGCTTGCAAATGCAGAATAAAGGCTAAAAAGGGCAGTTGGAGTTCTAACAAGGGGAAAAAACCATTCATGTACTGTGTAACTCCTTGCTTTTTAGCCAGATAATACAAAAACAAATGCTACACAATATTCCCTCTCTTTGGCTCCACCCTCCCCAATCACTCTCTCACAAACATGCACATACTGGCTAGGAGTTGAGAAACTAACACCATGCTCAGTTAGGGATTCAGTTTCTAGGAGGCTCTATGTCCTCAGTACAGAGCACATCTGGCTTCACTGTATACATGGTGCTTTCCTGAAGTCACATGTCCTGGTGGCTTTGAGGAACACAAATAACTTGTCTGAATGGCCCTCATTCTTTCTATCAACCATTGAGTCCAGCTCTTGTTTCAAAGGCTAACACCTAAGGAAAGATTTAGATTAACTCCTAGGGATATAGGTAGCCACAACTTTTCTTTGTGTTTCTTTTCCTTATTGTTTTCTCAGCTAAAAAGAAAGAAAGGAAAGAGGGAAGAAGAAGGGAGGGAGAGAAGGAGGGAGGGATGGTGGGAAGGGAGAGGAAAGCCAAGTAGAAAGTATAGGGATGAACTGTGGCATCTGGAATTGCAATGTGATTTATGTGATGTTTGCCAGAGCAACATGAAATTCAGTTTTTTTCCTGGAAAATGCAGAGGTCTGTACAGTTCATACAGAACAAAGCCAGATCCTAATTGTATTCACTCCCTTTGTATCTGACCTTCAGCATGATGGCTAAAATTTACCATTTCTAAAATGAAGATTTTGTTTTACCCAAATTGATACTGTGACAACTAAGATAAGATCACAAATACAAAGAGATAGAGAGGTATAGATGGCCAGCTATTCATGTGGTTTTTATTTTCATACCATTAATATACTATGAGTCAGATATGCTCTATCATAGTGAAAGATACTCATGAAACTTTACTGTCTCTGATGGCCAGAAGTGCTACTACTTTCACCATCCCCATGTTAAGAGCTAGGAAATGGTGGTAAGGACACATTTAGCAACTGGGATTCTCTTTATTTTTTTTGTCCCAATCTATACTTAGTCTGCATTATTTAGGCTAAAAATACAGTGTGGACATTAATCTTTATAGGACTATTAGATAGCATTTCAAAGACTGAAGCACATGTATGAGTTTTAAAAAATAATTTATCCAATGGCAAAGTGAATGTACACTGTACCAGAGAGAACATAAAAGACAGTAAGATAATACCTGTTAGGTAATCCAGACATTCTAGCAGTTTCTTCTCCCGGGAAAAATCTAAGGCAAAAGTGTCAAATGTGTCATTGAGGTTGATTTCAGGAATTAGGACCTGGGAGGATGCAGTTGCCATGGAGACTCTGTAATTTAAACAAAACAACGTTTTAAGAAATGTCAAGGTGGCTTTTATCATCACTGTGAAGGACTGAGGAAAAAAATAAAAGGAAAAGAAATATCAGGATTTTAAAAAATACCCTCTTGAAATGGTGTAATACACTAACACAAAACAAACTTAAAGAAAAAGCAAAGGAATTGGGAAAAGTAACACTGTGCTATCCCTCTTTATACTATTGAAAAATGTCCCAATAGAGGCAAAAGAATATTCATATTTCATGTTGCTGTATATTTAACAGCCTAGCCCAGTCACATCTAACTCCAGCAAGAAGCACATAGCTTCGGGCATTTCTTCACACATCTGTCTGGGAAACTGTTTGTTCCTTTCAGACTTGCCCCTGCTCCACTTCAAAGGGGAGTCTCCAAAATTTCAAACTGCATAAAAGGCAAAGTGAAGATTAAAAAAGAATGTTTCCAGATATTGGATTAGTTTAATCAATTACTAGCCTCTCACTAAAATAAACATTAAAAGGGGGTTTTGTCTGGCTCTTTTTCATTCTCCTTCTATTCAATTTTTTCCCACCATATTCCCAGCAGATGCCATGGAAAATATTCATAAGCTTTCTCAGAAATTCCCCAGTAGGCACACAATTTTTTCTCCACACTCAGGTTTTCTGGTGAGCACTTGCTTGTATAAAATATAAAGCAAGGTATATGTGTCTGTCTCCTATGTGCTCTTGAGTTCATTTGGAAAGTTCAATTACTAATGGCAGAACATTCTAGTGAATTCTAAAATGCAAATAAATATCTTTAGACAAAGAAAACCATGGCTTGAATAATTCTACTTCTGAGCATAGAAAATGATGCTAGACTTATTTTGATGTGTTTCATGTTTTTGTTGAGTTTCATAAACATTAGGACACTATGGTTTGTTTTTTTTTTTTGCAAAAAAGAAACCTGAAGTTGAAATGACTTTGCCGCTATAACTGTAATCACTTATTTTCTTATAAAGATCACTGATGCTCATTTACACAAGATTTCAGAGCTCGCTTACAAATAGTAAGGAGGACTTCAGGTGTGTACTCTCCCATTTCATGAGAAAAGTTTGATACCAGCAAGTTATCCTAGGCATTATAGCCACTCTTATGTCTTTTAATAGGTTTTAAGCTTTGGATTTTCACAAAGATCTTGTATCTTGGCTAGGAGTCTATCCATACAATAGGAATAGTACACAGCAACAAAACAGGAATGGAGTATTGGCACATGCCAAAATATGCATGAATCATGCCAACATCATATTATAAAAAGCTAGACAAAAGGGTTATGAGTCATATGAAATATTCAGAATAGGTGTAGCTTTTAAATTGTTCTCTATAACCAGTTAATTTTACTTCATGAGAATTTCGCAACAATGAAAAAGAATACATATGCAAAATAACTCAAATATGGTTTCTCCAGCTGTATCTCTGGCAAAAGTTCAATGTTATCTAGGGAAAAAAGTAGATTGTTTAATCTGTAATGTCCTAATCAAATTGATAATAGGAAGAAAGTCTAAGGCAATTTAAACTAGATAAATGAAATATTCAAGTGGCAAAACGATTGTAGACAATGCAACATCACCTCCTGACTAGCTCACAAGGACTAATTAAAGAGCAACAATGTTATGATTTTATTGACTAAATGTGACATTTGAAGGATTTAAATTCAAAAGTCTTATAATAGCTAATGTAGCTGGGTGGATACAGAAATGGATGCTATTTCAAATGTACCTTTAACAAATACTCATGAAAAGTGTGTCATATAACAAAGAGTCCAAAAAATTAGGATGAATGCAGTCAATTTAAAAGATATGCTTTAAGCCGGGCGTCGGTGGCGCACGCCTTTAATCCCAGCACTTGGGAGGCAGAGGCAGGTGGATTTCTGAGTTCGAGGCCAGCCTGGTCTACAGAGTGAGTTCCAGGACAGCCAGAGCTACACAGAGAAACCCTGTCTCGAAAAACCAAAAAAAAAAAAAAAGAAAAAGAAAAAGATATGCTTTAGTATCATTTGCATGCCTCAAAATATTTTAAAATAATAATAAAAAAAACTCAATGAGTTCTATTTCATATTCCTCAATTGGGAGAATTGGAGGAAGCAAGTACCAAACTTACAATGGCTTTCTCTTAGACTCTCCTGCAAACCAGATCTTGTGTCAATTGAGACCAATCTGAGTACAGATAATCTTGCTATATTAGTTCCCTTCTTGGAAGCAGAAGCCTCTTTGTTCAGGCACATCCGAAATAGATTGCACTCCCAAATTTATTTTGCTTCTCAGGTCAACAAAAAATAAGTAAAATGTTTTCTTTAAATCAAATGACATAGAAAATGCTCCCACTATTTGGACAGTGGGAAACTTGAGTGGGAAGCTGGAGGAAGATAATGCCTAGCCTGGAAGGCAAAGACTGACAGAAGAAATCTTTGGAGATTACTGCAGCTTTTAACACCTACAGGTTTTCTTTCCTTGGTGGAAGGAACGATGCTTATCTTTGGCTACAATTTCAAATCCTCCACTGGAGTGACAGGTAAAAGGAACGCTGCCAAATTCAACATTTTAGGGGATGTTTTTATTTCCCAAATCCTTGTTGCCCATCTTCTGCTTTTTTATTCTGCCAACATCCACAGGGTTGTTAGTGATAGACTTCTTTTTGCTTCCTTGCTTTATACTTACACCCCACACCTCCCCTACCATGTGTGTATGTGCCTGTGTGTAGGTGGATATGTGTTTCATGTGTAGAGGGATTATCCATTACTCCTATTGATGAGTTTCTGCTCTGGTATCTCTAATTTGCAGAACACTCAGTCATTAGATACACAGAGCCAGTATTCCAGAAGGTGGCCATGTCTACAGAGACCCTGTTCATGGGTCCTTTGCCAAACACTGCACACCACCATGGTTAAAACATCAAGGTACCACAAAAACAAAATGTGTTGATCTTTGGTCAGCTCAAGATTTCCCAAACACATTTGGCCCTGGAAATGTAGTGTTGTTACAACATCTTTTAGCCTCTCAATATCCTAAGACAGCATTCCAAAATTCACACATCGGATCTGACTATTAGAACCAAGTAACATTTCTCCAGAGTTGCCAACTGGAATTCTTTTTTCTTTTCTTTCCTTTTCTTTTCTTTTCTTTTCTTTTCTTTTCTTTTCTTTTCTTTTCTTCTTTTCTTTCCCTTTCTTTCTTTCTTTCTTTCTTTCTTTCTTCCTTCCTTCCTTTCTTTCTTTCTTTCTTTCTTTCCTTCTTTCTTTCTTTTTTTAAGAAAACCCTGACTGACCCTTGAACTGTCTGTGCTGGTAAGAAATTTAAAATATCACCTCAAAATGAAAAACATTTCCAGATAATTTGAAAATTCATTCTGTTCTGAAGAAATTTTTCTTAGCATTCTCATGATAAAGAGAATTTATTATTCAAATTAATTTTAGAGTAAGCATCATGAATGGACTAGTGGGAGGGGTGACACTGGTCAAGAGTTGGGGTGGGGATGGGAACAGGAGGAATCAGGTCACGGAGAAGACAGGAAGAACAAGGAGAATACTCGCAGAGACAATTGGACTGGGAAGAGGAGTGAGCATCTCTGAGACTAGCTAGAAACTTAGGGCAATGGAAACTCTTAGGAATCTATGAGGGTGACTCTAGCTAAGACTCCTAGCAATGGGGGATATGGAACCTGAACCAGCCATCTGCTGTAACCTGGTGAGACTTGCAATGGAGGAGGAATTGGGACACCAACCCAGGCACTACACCTTTGACCTACAATTTGTCTTGCCCTCAAGATGTGCTGGGGTAAAGATGAAGCAGAAATAGAGGCGATGGCCAACCAATGACTGTCATAGCTTGAGACCCAAGCCATAAGTGGGAGCCTACCCCTGACACAGTTAATAATATTCTGCTATGCTTGCAGATAGGAGCCTAGCATAACTGCCATCAGAGAAGCTTTATTTAGCAACCAATGAAAACAGATGCAGAGACTCTCAGCCAAACATTTCGGGGGAGCTTACAAAATCTTGTGGAATATGGGGAGGAAGGATTCTAGGTCCAAGACAGGTCAAAGACACAAGAAAACCTACATAATCAACTAACTATGGTCCCATAGGGGCCCACAGAGACTTAACTTCCAATCAGGAAGCAAGCATGGGACTGATCTAGACCCTCTGCATATATATAACAGTCTTGCAGCTTGGTCTTTCATAGACAGAGAAGTGTACTGTCAGATCTCAGTTGGGGGTCTCTGACCTGCATGTAAACCATCTTTACATTGTATTCAGTGCAATGGAAAGCAGCGGTGTTTAAGGTTTTTGTTGTTGTTTTTAATGTGAGAATAAAGAAAGTAGACATGGTTTAGATGAGAAGTGCAAAGAATCAGACCCTTGAAATCTAGGAGCCATAAGGAAAGGAACCTGCATCTCTTGAAATAGGGAGAAGAGAACATCTTAAGGGCAGCAGCTATTCATGTCCTTCAGGGGAGATAAGAAGCTAATTAGCTGCAAAACAAAGTTTTCTCAATTATAAGAAGACAGTGAAGCCAGCTGACCAGTAAGAGACCAGGGTTATAAAAATACTGTATCTTCTTCAAGCATGGTGAAAATGGAGTCTGACCCAAGCAAGCACTTGTGTTAGTTTCTTTTCTCTTTTCTTGAAGAAATTCAAGTGATTAAGATGGTGAGCATGTTTCCCCTCTAAAGACCATGGGTTGGTAAAGGAACACCTGCAACTTGTTTTGTGAATGGATTCATTGGCAAACAGCCACACCCACTTGCTCCCTGTGGCTAAAGTGGAGCTACCCAGGCAGCAGTGAGTAACTGTAATAAATCCCTTATAGCCTGCAAAGCTGAAAATGATTTACTTTCTGAAACAGTAAGGAGATCTCTGCTCTAGGATAGAGGCCAGAATGAATGAGTTCTCTGGGGCCTTTTCATGACACAATTCTGTAATGGTGTTGCATAAAGGGCAATTGGGAATTAGAATAAATGGAAAGCCAAGGTGTTTGGTGTTGTCTCAAGATTTCATTGATGTGGCATGGGCTGTATACAGGTCAACATTCTCTTTGGATCCGCTGGATTCATCATATGGGTCTATGCCCATGGAAATGAGTGATTTCTATACTAAACAAGTCAGTGTACCAAGAGAAGACTCACCTTCACCCATCTTACTGCTGAAGTGACTATACAAGTAACACCATTTCTAGTTTTCCTCCCCAGGAATAGAAGGCATTCTAAAATAAGGCAGTGGGAGGTTGGTCATTTGACCTTTCTCTCCCACGTTAATCAACCTTGGCCTTTTCAGGTGATGTCAGGTGATCTCAGTCAAGTAAATATAAGACTAACAGAGGGCAACACCCGCTCAGTTGTTTTCTTTACACCCATGCAGTTGTTTTCTTTAGACAAATGAACCGTGCAATGGAAGATAAGTTTGCCTTTTATGTATTTTGCCTAAACCTCCATTCTTTGTTAACAAGAATATGATAAGATCAGGTTTGAGACTCACAACAAATGCTATTTCTGTACCATCCCCCACCCCCACCCCAGCACTCCTCCACACATAAAATGGTTGGTTTTAGTCTAACTGGTGAACTGTTGATATGAAGACCTTGAACTGTGGGCTGTTATTGGAAAGGGTTTTGTTATGTCTAAGGGAAGCATTCTCAGCTGGAGCAAAACAGCAAAAGCTTCTATTCTCTCTGATACTCAACCTCGAACAGAAAACAAGTCAATTTGAGAGCAAGGCCAACCAGTCACATCCAGATATAAGCAATCAGCAGCCTGAAAACTTCCCAGCTGTCTCTGCACCCACCTCTCAGTGATATTCTTTGCTGTCTGTAGAAAACGGGCATGGTCATTCTCCTTCAGTGAATGTTCTGCTTGGGAGATGAGTGATGCAGACCTTTCAATGCACTGTTTACAGTTTGCAATCTGCTGAGCTAGTTTGCGGAGTCGCATCACCTAGAACAAAAGAAGCATGGCAGGTGTGGTTACACATTAGGCTCACTTGGGAGACGGCTCAGGGCTGGACCCTTCAGAGGTAAGCAGTTTGTTAAGTCTAAGCAGAGAGAGGTTGAAATCTGGAAGGCACAATTATGGAACTTAAACTTTCTGTCCTTGGAGAAGCATTAGTAATTTGTTTTATGAGGAAACACTACATTGCTAATTACTTCTCTGTTGATGGGGAAAAAAGTGTTGTTCAGTGGCAAGTGACAAAGAGTTACTGAAGTTCTTCCCTCTACTATCCTACATAATTGCTTCTGGAACTTAGAGAACTATGGAACTTTCTCCATCTCAGGATTTCAGTGTGCCCTTAAGAAAATAAAGCATTTCTGAAAGTGTAAATTTGAGGCTTAATTAAAAGAACGTTATTCTAAAAAGTTCTTTGTAATCCATGTAATAAAGTTGTGGCATAAAAGTATTAAGTATTCCTATTTTCCATACTGCCTAAAACTTGTGTATTAAATTAACAGAGAGGGAACATTTTCCCATTGATTAATATTTTTCTTATTGAACTGATGAGAGAAAGCCAAAAACAGCACAGCTGGGCCATTTCCTCTCACTAAACGTCACTTCCAGTCACTTTGTGCTCACTTGATAAGTTAACTATTTTGATAAGTATTTCCCATTTGGGATAAAACACATAGTTGTTTCACAATCTACATTCTAGTTCCTGATTCTGTCTAGCATGAAAAAAAAAACCCTCAACCATAATCATCTATAACCTCTCAGTCAGGCCAAGATAAGACCAGGGTAAGCCACTTGACAGTGGCTTTGGTGTTTGAAATGGGCTATAAGCTGAAGCCCTCCGGCCAGGACCCAAGTTAAAATTAGACCAATAACTGGAATCACCTCGTGCCTACTAGCCCCACCTACACAAGAGGAGACAGGTTTTGGCTGGTTTTCTGATAATTCTGGAATGGAAAATAGCCTTGGGTTAAAGGGTAGGGAGGAAGCCTGGTTAATCTGTCTTACAAGGCAGGCCCAGGATCCCTCCAGAATTCCAGCTAACTTCAAGAAATTTTTTGCTTTCTCCAAGTCGTCACTATCATCCCAGGACACCTCTAATCTTGAAGCAAAGGAAGGAAGGAGATGTCAGATCTGTAGTACTCTAGGGAATGTCCAATTCCAAATGTGTACTGTAGCAGACAAAGGAAACTACAGCTGAATTGAGAGGTGCTGAGCCCAAGATTTCAGGCAAGGCTATAAAGAATTATGAAAATAATGAGTCAGAATGAAATGTCCAAACTTGACAGCTAAGAGTATGTGATCTCAAGCATGGCAAAAATACATCGTTCATTATAATGGTAGTTCTAGTCCCTATCAGGATAGCTATGTATCTAAGTTGAACAAAATAACATCATTTTATACCAAATAGAACAGAGCTTCTGGCAACATTATATAAGAAAGTCAAGGTTAAGGCAGCCCTCCAGTCTGATTCAGGATGTTAAAAGACTTCTATTACAAACTGCCAGAGGAAGGGAAAATTCCAGGAGGAAAAATAAGTTAATAGTTTCTACAATAAACCAAATGAATGGAATATTTAATTATATAACAAAAAGAATAATTTAAATTGCATGGCCAAGTTGAAGGTGTTTAATACAATTCTCACAAAAGAAAATGAGGTCAAGCTATTCTTTTGGATTCATTTCATGCCACGCTCTTATCCTTTGAATATATGAAGTAGAGACCACATGTATCACAAATGTAACAATGACCACTCTTCAATTTCATATTTTTCTGTTTTACCTATGAGGATATGGAAATTCAAGGTGATATATAAGGACAAGAAATATAAAACCTAAACATCATATATTGATGTAAAAGATATTGAAAACAACCTGTGAAACTACCACAGTGTTCTAGAGTGAACTTCCATGTAGGACATACTTTTAATTATAGGTCACTTTACAGTGTCATCAGAGATTCTCAAACACTATATTCAAAAAAAAAATCAGCTGGGGATCTTTCAAAGGAAAACTCTAGATGTCTGGGCACATCTTCCAATATTCTAGTTAATGAGCTGTAATTGGCAGAGCAACAGTAATTTGCATTTTAACGAGCAATGAATGTTTTTAAATCTCCAGGTGATGAATCACTAGTATGGTCAGGACTAGCATGTAAAATACCAATCTAACTTTAATCTTTGAGTCCATGGACATCTGTCATGCTTGAATGTCACTCATACTCTTTTGTCTCTTCTTACATTTATGGAATTCTCTAGGTGGAGGCCAAAATTCAGTTTCCCAATTTCTTCTATAGCTGTTTTCTGTCACATAATTGTGTATGAGTTTACCTCCAAAACTTATTTATTGCATTCCTGTCTCTGTGTTTCTTCTTTGAGTCCTTTTTGTCTGTGGTTTCTTTATCTCTGAACTGTTTCTTTTCAAGCCTGTGTCCTCTTCTGCAAAACTAATCTCACTGGAAACAAGACAATGCTGCTGATTTTGTTGGCTGTAGTTTTAGAAATTGAAGATTTCTTTTTGGCTTTGGAACATTTCAGTTTTAAAGAAAAGAATCTGAAGATAGCTTCTTGCTCTCCTCGGTCTACTCTAATGGTTTTACAGTTGCCTTCACCTAACCAGGCACAGAATTTGTGGGGCACAGATCCTCTTAACAACTGCCTTGTTCCAGAACCTCAGAACTGAAGTTTGCTAAAACCTATGATGACAGGCAGACACTGGCAATGCTCTTTTTCTGTTCCTTGTAATGAATGAGAAGCCTTCTGCAATCTGTGTTGCTAAGGCATAAACCTGGTTTCTGCCCTCCATCAGATCCAAAGCAGTTCTATATCCTTCCTACAAAGCATCAAGAGCGTTTTTTAGGCACAGACATTGGAAGTGCAGGTATACTTGCATCTTCTCAACCAAGCTGGTGCCGAGAAAGCCACAGTTTTGGCATTGTACTTTTGTCCTATTTCTGCTTTGCAGAAATGCTTCTCTTATTTCACTCTGCACCATTTCTATTAATGCTGTATGTCTATAGTAGAGTGAGTGCTACAAAAAAGGAACTCAACATATAATCATGGCCCAAACTGGAATACCTTTTACTACTTTCCTCTAGCTCATAAAGGGAAATCCCATGCCAAGAAATTCAAGCTATAGCTAAGTAAGGGTAAGTAAGTATGCTTGCTACGAAGGTATGTCAAAGTGTCATTGCAATCTCAATATGGGCTCTCAGTGAGGTCCATATCTGGGCCTTGGGAATCTTTAAATATGCTACCTTCCATGCCAAAGGAACTTTGTAGATGTTTAGGTTAAGAATCTTGAGGAATTAAGGTGGTCCAGGATTATATGGATAATTTCTACATAATCTCTTAGGTCTTTATAGGAGAGAGACAGGAAGGTTCATGTTAGTGAAGTATATAGGAGGATGGAAACAGAAGGCAGAATACTAATGACTTAGTTGTGAGCCAAGGACCAGTGTATGGCCTCCACAAGCTTGAAAAAAGCAAGAATAGCTTACCAAAATTGCCTTTAACCCATGTAGTCTTTAACACAGTGAGACTGCTTTCAGACATCTAAATTACAGAACAGTAAGATAATCAATAAGAAGGTTCTAAGCTACCAAGTTTTTGGTAATTTGTAATAGCACAATAGAAACTATTATGAGAAGAGTACACAGCCAATTAAACAGGATAAGAGAGGTGGGTTTTTTTAATTTTGATATATATTGCACAGATTAATAAATACACAAAATGTAAACTACTGTATATTTCCAAATTTATAGAGCATTAAATTTAAGAATTTATCACCATAAAAATAAGTATTTGAGGTGATGAATGTTACTTAACTTGATTTAATTATTATATATTTTATTCATAAGCCATAGAATCACATTGTATCCAACAATATATACAAGTATAACTTGTCAATTTAATATTAAAAAAAGAAATTTTCTAAAGAAATTTATATGGGTGTATAAAGTATCGATTCTTGCATGCAACCATGTGACAATAGCAAACAAACTATCTTCCTTGTACATACTACCAATTAACAGTAGCAGGAAACCAGGCATTTGAGACAGTAGAAGATAGAAGGAATAAGAGATGAGTCCACATGATAAATGAAGATGCAGTAGGATGAACTATATTCTCAACACAGAGGGCACTTATCAAACATGGTGTCATTCTATTTGGAAATTTCAATCACAGGAACTATGGGCCAAATATTTCTCTTTTCGTTCTTTACTACTCTGTGTCAGGTATTTTACTACAGCAACACAAAATGGACCAAGGTAGATAATTAAGAAGGGGCTATGGCAAATACAGAAAGTGTCAGTTTTGTTTTTCAAAGCTACAGCTGCTGAAGAGAAAGTACATATTCTCCAGGTGAGAAATACAAAACCCTTCTGTCGAGGAAATCGTACCTTGCCTTCTTTAATCTTTGTTCCAATAATTTGTCTTCTTTGCTGAATAATTTCAATGAGAAGATCACATTCTTCTGTCAATTTGGTTTCTTGACGGGATGCATTGACCTACAGGATGAATAAAATGACATTCATTTGGCTTTTTAGGTAATTGATACTGCCAGTGTAGACTAATACACTTCTAGTGATGTCTAAGTATACACCTTAAATTTTAATTCTTCTTCCTACTATTTGTAAGGATGTCAAATAGACATCTTACATCCTGCCTGACTTATGTCCTTAGAAAATACAATCCTATTATAACACTTTTTTTGCTAGGCTAGCCTCAGCCTTAGAACATTTCCTAACATATATATATACATTGCCATTATTAAGTAGTTGGGAACTGACATGTGAGGTGAAACACATTTGTAATTCCTGCCCTGATAAACTTGAAAAATAAATTTAAAAACCATTTAATCTTATTAATTTATTCAGAACAAATTATTCTTAATATACTTTAGGGAAATTTCCCAGAAAAAAATGCAACAGCTTACATTATATATTCATTTAACAGGTTTTAAACTTTGAATTTTGAGTTTACTCCCTGTAAGAAATTAAATTACAAAATGGTGGCCTGATGCTTTATTAATCTTATGACCTTATTTTAAACATATTTCTAATATATTTAGACAGAGAGGTTGTACAAATGAACACACACTATCCTCGCATAAAGGTGGATCAATGCAGAAAGGCCTGTGTTTGAAAATTTGAGATGCATTGTATGGGGTGGAGAATTACAATTAGCTCATTCTTGGCAACTGCACTTGGGAAATAGTGTGTACATGGTATTTCCTCCACCTTGTGACCACACTGAAATGCTTATTCACAGACAGAAACCCAAAAACCCCAGCTGTGGAAGATGGAGATAACATCCACAAGCTTTATTATTTTAGTACAGCTACAGGAGGGGCTGTAAAGTTTCACAGGATGATAGTGACACTGATGATTCTAGCATATCTCATAAAAGAAGACAAGGCCCAGCTATGTCCTTTGGTAATGAGCTAGGATAATTTCATTCTTTATAAATGAGATAAACTGGAAGTAGTACTATGAGGTCAGGATAAACACCCAGTCATTATGGCTCACCGAAACTATGTCTCCTTTCAAGAGGCCCAGGATTCCTTGAATTTTATTCTTGATCATTAACAGATGCCACAAAAAGATAATACATTTTATTGAGAAGACAATGGTCACCATCCATTTATAACACTGGACATTGTATCCTGTGTTAAATTACCACAAGAGGTATTGTCTAAATGTTTTTCTAACTAACAAAGACAAAAATTGCATTGATTGACAGCTACAGGATTTAGAAGTCAGGCTGATAATTCAGGGAAGGTAATGAGTGGATTCAGTTTCTCTCACCTCTTCTTTATGTTATGATTTCTAGTTCCCCTAGAGACTTTCCAAGTAAATTTAGTTTTCCATTGAAATATTTACTTAAAACTTACTCTTAACCAATGTCTTTTCTTTTCATCCCAACATAATTTAGTAACTGATTTCAACTAAGCTGTGAAAATAAAGGGGCCATGTTGATGATATGACCATATTATTATGGTGGAAGTGAGATATCTGGAATGTAGCAATGATTATGATTCTTTTCTTGACAAAACTTTAGTGAGGTTTAAGAACCTTCTCCTGGATCAACCTGGGCATGTCCTTGCAGGGTGTACAGTTAACAGGAACACTGCTAAATTGGTTAGTCATAATATTCCATCCTGGTCACCTTCAGTATCTAGACTATTTGTTCAGATAGATACCTACTGTTATCCAGAATCCTAAGTCAGAAACTCTATTACTCATGTTTCCTCTAAATTAATCCATTCCTCTTTCAAAACACATTGAAATTTGTTATTGCAAATTAGAAAAAGTGTCTTGTAGTAGTCATAGTAGCATGAAATTCATGTACAGATTTAATTTTTATGATAGACTGGTTGGCCTTATAAAATAAAAAAAGTAGACTGAGCTCTAGGTTGAGGACTCAAACATATTCTGAGAAACCTGATACAACAATCACCATTGAATCAAATCAATATGTCCAGAAATTTGGAAACATGGGATGTCAATTTTAGGCCACAAGTTTTTTTTTTTTCAAAGAATGCAAGCTGAGCTTTTACTTAGAATGGAGAAAAGTTGAATCTGGTTTTTCTACTTTTATCAAGTCCCAAATTTTTGTTCACTGTGACATTCTTATATTCTTACAAGTAGAATAAAAATAAGTCAAATAATATCCTACATTTTTGAAATTATTTCAATACAATGGAGTTTTCCACAGTTTGATTATGTCATGTTACTTTTAAAAGGAGTTAGTGATCTGATTGGATTTCATTTCTTTTGAGTGCAGAGGTGACAGGCATCAACAGATGTTTCTACTCCACATTTGGTTTGGACAGGTACAGGTCTTGCATATTATTTTAGCTTTCCTTCCTGATCCATAGCTTCAGATAAAGAAATCACTATGACTGATGGAAGTGTTCTATGTAGAGCCTTCTGAACATGTAAAAACCATTCCCTAAACCTTCTTTCCTCAATATGTTCTTCCACTTTTGGGTAATCAATCTCATTTTTTGTCCCCAAACTATAGTCAAGTGTGGAATGGAGATAAACAGCACATCTTGTATTTGGACCACATTTAAATGGATAATCAGATCTTCAATGCCTTTGAGTTGTCTGAAAAAATTACTATAGCTCAATTCCTCAGGAAAAATATGACTATAGCTTAAAACCAGACCTGTCCCCTGTCTGCCTCCTCACTGCAACTGGTGTCAAGTATGCTAACAAGGAAGCATCAAGTCAGCTCCTGAAATCTAGAAACACAGCTGGTTTTGCCTTATCTGTCTTTGAACCTCACCCATGTGCTTAGCATATACCATCTCTATATCTAGCTAGAGACATAGCATCTTTTTTCCTCTTGAAAATCATCATCTCTTTATGGTTTGTTTTTTTTTTCTTTAGTACTAGCTGCAACTCTCTCTAATTCTTTCCAAGTTAGAGACAATCTCAAGTCCAAAAATCAAGAATATACTGTTCTTCTCTTGATAAGCCCTAATTTGTTATCTGAAGCTTCAAGTGCCATAGCCAATGCTATGCAGACTGGCTGTAGTCCTGACTATGCTTACAGCACAACTGCCACTCCTCCTTTGAAAGAATCACATTCAAATATTTATCATTCATCCATCCATTTAAAATTGATTCTTGGGCTTCTCCATGATATT
This sequence comes from Grammomys surdaster, assembly GCF_004785775.1. Classification (NCBI taxonomy): domain Eukaryota; kingdom Metazoa; phylum Chordata; class Mammalia; order Rodentia; family Muridae; genus Grammomys; species Grammomys surdaster. The sequence continues at coordinate 7,868,518 of NW_021604589.1, read as the reverse complement.
AGCCAGCATTCCAATTGATGCACATATGGTGAGTTATAAGAAGTACAAAGTCATGGTTATTTCCAAGTTTACATATAAGTATATAAAACAAGTTGAATTTGTCAGAAAATAAATAAAATTTTAAGACTGAGACATGCGTAGGCAAGAAGTTAGCGAGAGTAATGTGATTAATCATGCCTGAGAGTTCATTTTATTGCATAGATGAGAATACTTTGACAAGTCAAGAGGAAAGAAATGGACCTAACCAAAAGATGCAGACAAGGTGTTTTAGAGGTTCTTTGGACTCTGCATCCAAGAGGCTAATGACAAATTGCATCATTACATCCCCAAATGGCAGCCAGTTCTGGATACAATATTTTATATGTAATTCTTGACTCAGGACCAGTCACCCTTTTAACTCCATTCACAGAGAGCATTGAAAAAATGTGCTACCCTGTTGTACAAAACTGAGGTGAGATATGGTGCTAGTACTCTGCTAATTTTGTGGCGAAGTAACAACAGGATGGAGACAATATGGGAGGCTCTGGCATGGGGCTGGAGGCACTTGATTCACAGCAGCCACTGCAGAACTGCCTTTGCTCTCTTAGAAAACAAAGAAAATGGGATCTACATGGTGAGTTGTTTTAGGATTTGATTAAGATTGTGTTCTTGTAAGTTCATGTTTGTGTGTGTGTGTGTGTGTGTGTGTGTGTGTGTTTAAGACAATGATGATATTGAGAAACTGAACACTCATGGTGGCTTGATAGAAAACAATTATATTAAATTTGAGCATAGGCACCACCTATTTGGTGAGCTTGCAGTTGTCCTAAATATTTTGGTAGCAGGCAAGGTAGACTGGGAAGGGAAATTACATAATCAAGGCACAGCAGAAGTGTCTTCCCCATAAAAATTTGATGACCCATTTTTTTCCATTCATAGAGTTATCTTGCTGCTTCTCAGACCATCACTTACAGTCTCCTTGAAGTGAGAAATCTGAAAACTAAAGTAAGTGCAAAAGGCAAACCTAATGTCTAATGTAATTCAATCACATGACTGTTTACTGAATTTGACCTGAGATCAGATTCAGCACTGAATGTTTCTCTGCATTAATGTCCACCTCACATTGATAATTGGTTAGACTTCCATATCAACTGTCTGCATAGAGATTTCCTTCGTGAATAGCAATATATACAATTTTGTACATTAGTCAATGATAACATAAATGGGTTAACTATTTTTTCCAGAGCAGCCCATTAGCAGTGCCCAGTAAAAGTCCTCCTGCTAAGTTTTATGGTCTAATAGTGTTATAAGATTTCACAGAAAGGGTGGGGTAAAGTTGACATTTTTTTCCTTGTCAAATGTATAAACATTAAAGGGATTTAATTACAGAGACACACTGAAAGTCGGGTGATATGTCTGTGGAATGTTCTTTAGCGGTCTGTAAATGGTTTCTATTATTTCTTAAAACTTGCTCTTTTGACTTGTATTTAACTGCTAAATAAGATGTATAGTACAGAGTATAAACATCATTAATTTTCACACAAGTGTGGCCTTAAAATCTTTAGAAATATTTCATAAAACTGTTACAAAGGAACATCAGTGAGGAAAAACTGAACAGTCATTTCTCATAGGTAAAACTGAACTAATGTGTATTTTATTAATTTTTCTTTTAGGTAACAATTTTACTTTTAATTTTTAAAAGTGAATGCTAATGTATATCTGTTGGACAATGTGATGGGTCTTTTGAATCTGGCTTATTTAACTCACTTTGATGATCTTCAGGCCCATCCATTTTCCTGCAAATGTTAAGGCTCGATTCTTTTTATGGTGGAATAAAATTCCATTATGTCTATATACCATATTTTTAAAATCCATTCATCTCTAAATGGAACTTTAGGCTGATTCTATATCTTGACTATTGTAAATAGTATAGCAATAAATATGGCTGAGCAAATATCTCTAAGTTAGGATATAGAGTCCTTTGGGTACATGACCAGGAGTTGTATAACTAGTTTGTGTGTGTGTGAGTGTATGTGTGTGTGTGTACAGATGCATGGGCGCATGTATGTGTAACCTTCAAACTGAGCTTCATCATGAATACAGTACTTTGCATTCCCACCAGCAGTGTATAAAGGTTCCTTTCACTCTTGCATTCACAACAGCATTCACACCAGCATCTGTTGTTGTGTCTAACAGGACTTCAGAAACATTCTTTTTTTTCTCATTTGACAATGCCTGGTTGAAATGAGTTAGCCACCTACAGGCTTTCAAAGCAGAACCTCCCAATTCCTCCTGACAAAAGGATATACTCATTTGATAGATGGCTTCCTGTTTGTACACAGAAGGATCACTGAAGTAAGCCTGGGACAGGATAAAGCCAATGTGTCAGAGACAGGAAATTTTACTTCTGAGTATTCAGGGAGAAAGGAGCATTGCTCAATGCACTAGGAATTCTACAAAAATGGTTAACCCCTCGAGATTCCACAGCCTAGGAACCATACTGGCTCACAATTAGTGCGATTTTGAAACTGCACCACTGTACCACTAAACAATTACACTTTTCCCTTAAAACTGTTAACCTTTCCATCTGGGAGTTTTAAACACAGTCATCTACACTATATATTTGCCTAAAATCAGTCCTTATAGCAAAATCAAAAGCTGGGTCATTCAACACTGATTTAAATTAAGGGAACCCAGAGAAAGGTTGCACATTCATATATGATGTTCTGTAGATGTTATTTGGACTTGAAAGCATTTGTCTCTATATACGAATCATTTGTAACTTTGAATCTGCATCTGATTCTAAAGTGGATAGTAGTATTTAAAAAGCATGGTCCAGCTATCCCATTTAACCTCAAATAGAAGCACACTCAAGGAGTTAATTCTAATATGGATAAACTGATATTTGGCCAGGAAGATGAGGGCATGAAGGGAAAACTGCATGCACTGTGGCTCTGTGCCCCACTGTGCTCTGCTGACCAGGTGCAAAGAGAAATATGAGGATCTGAGGGTGCTTTCGTTTTTATTGCCAAAGGCAGCTGTGATGAACATTCCAGACCCTGGGGCAGAAGTTAGACAGAGCTGCCAGAAGGAACAATGAAAGGGATTCTAATAGTTCAGTTTGTATATAAAACTGAGCCAAGGAGAACTGAGTAAGCACAGACGGTATTACTGTAATACATCTAATATGTTTACATATACTCTTTACTCTGAAACCCTCTCACTACTTGTGGATCTAGCTCAAGTAGTCAAGAAAGGATGCCTCAGGGCCCAGGGTCTCTGTCTTTGAAGGAAAAAACAGAAGACACAACACAGAGCAACAGATTTAATGTTTAATATGTTAATTTACTTGTTAAGTTTTGGAAATGCTGGAGATGAAATCCAGAGCCTTGCATGTGTCAAGCAAGCCTTCTATCACCAAGATACAGTCCAGAGACTAATATTTACTAATTTTTATTAAAACATTTTTTTTTCAATTCCAACAGTGGCTTTTCATCAAAACATGGAATACCTTCCTAAAGTGATGATTTTTGTGGGAAGTAATAGCAGCGACACCATAAGTGTTAGCTATCCTAGCACCATTGTGGAAAATCTGCTGGCCCACAACAGATCAGCTGCAATTATGAACTGAATATTCAGAAAGGATTTGTTGTATGTTTGCTGTGGATTTAAAATATGATCCTCGGTATTGTCATGGTAAAACTTTTCTTCGGATTTCTAAGATTATGAAGTTCAATTGTTGGATAAACAAGACCATAAGATGCCATTAAAACGGTAACACACTACAGTAAGTAGAACAATAAAATCCCTGTAAACGAAATACAAACGAAATGTAACAAGGCAATAAAACTGCCCAGCAAAAATGCCACTGCCAATGCCTGAAACTTTGAAACTTCACACAAGGGAGTTTCACTCCCAAGAGTAGTATAACAGACCATGTCCGTTCAAAGGGTTGATGCTGTTGCTTATTTCCCAGTTAAAGCCAAATCTTCAAGTAAGGAAAAAATTTTTAGAAAGACCAAAGGATTAAAAAGAGACAGTTCAGAGCTCAGGATTTTGAGATGTTTTCCTGGGATAGAAATATCTGGTCTTTGTGCGCAACTAGCTATACTTTCCTGGTTATCTACATCAAGTATTCATTTTTCAAGTTCTATGTCTCCATATAGAAAACAGGAATTCTTACCTCCCATAGCAACTTCAATACTATTAAGCATACTACAGGGTACAGAACGATCCACACAAGAATCCCTCAGGTGCACTGGTAAGAACTAGTGAGTTACTACATGAAAAACCACTAGGATTTGCTTCATGCATATAAATTCTATATTCATATCTACTCTTAATGTTGTCCATAAGCTTGGTTTATCTGCAATGCCCATATAGAATGAAAATGATGGGTACTAGGATCAATCTCCCTATTCTGTCTACCTAAAGACATTGTAGCATTAATAAATCCATCTGCATCTTTCATCAGCTCAATAATTCAGGAAGCCACGTTAACGTGGTTAACTCTAGAATTTTGGGAGGTGCTTTTTAAATCTCAAGTGCATTCCATAAAGGTTGCTTTTAATGCAACTGAGTTGGGAAAGAGGATGGGCTGAGAAGATTCTTCCATAGTACAGAGCAAGAGTTGGGAAACATTGCTTGTGAAGCTGTAGAAAGTAAATATTTTAACTTTACAACCCATATGGACTCTGTTGTTCTTATTCAACTCTTGTTATTCTCTTGAAAGAAACCATAGACAATGTGTAACCACATAGGTGTGGCTGTGTGCCAAAAAACTTTATTTACCAAAAGACAACAAGTAAGATTTGATCCTAGGGTCATAGTTTGCCATCCTTCAGCATAGGAAACAGATCATGAGTTTTAGAGTGAAAAAGTATGAAAAATGCATAGAATTCCTCGAAGAATGTTTCCTTATTTGCTTAGTTTCATTGAGAACATCTGTGAAAAATCTGGAAGATAGCAGGTACTCTGCAAATCCTAAATGTTTTCCTTCTAGTCATGAAGAGTTTGAAATTACTAAATTAATGGGATTCCAATTTGAAGCTGACAATACTCCATTGCTACCTGGATTTGACATCCCCCACTATGTCCTTCAGATTTCTGTCACATTTATAACAAACGTTGACCCTCCTATGCTCTATTTCTGAGCTGACTTCAGCCTTCAGTCTCACATTCTTGGCACTAATGACACAGGCATTTTTGTTTGTTGAATGGCAACTTTGTGGAAAGCAGTTCCAAAATGAAGCAACAGAATGGAAGGTGTTGCTCATAACTCATTCAAAAACAATAATCTCCTTCCTTCCTTTAGCTTATTAATTACACTTTTTATAAAACAAATGTTCTACACCCTTCCGTTTGGGCTGGGCACACAGAATAAAAAAAATAAATAACTGACTGCTAAACTGACATGCACAATTATGTCTATCAAATCCTTTTCATAAAATTTCTGAAAAGTAGTAACATTCTGTTAAGTACTCTTCAACAAATGTATTTAGTAAAAAATCAGCTTTTTGATGGTGAAAATCGCTTACAGATGCTTGTTGAGTTAAAGGAAAGATAGAGGCAACACAATTCGGAGCAAGGAAGCTATTTTGAATGGAAAGAGGAAATTTCTAGTCTGTAGTTCCCATTTATTACTTTCACTTGCATTTGTCACTTTGGTAAGTGGCATTCTTTCCTGTTTGTACCATGACTCCTCTGTGGTAATGTGATGGAGAAATACTGAGTTGGATTTTTATTCAGGATTGCGTTACTTAAGTGTAGCTTAAGGAGCTCTCTGCTCCTTTGTGAAGTTATTTAGAATGAGAACCAGCCCATGCTCTTCCAGTGAGTGAAACATACTTGATTACATTACTTATAAAACATGAAGTTGGAAGTACAACTGGATGAAAGTAAGCAAAGTTCTGTCTTTATGAAAGATTCACAAGTGATATCTATATAACCTCTTGTTTGGTTGGTGTCATTCCAGAATCTGGGCAGAGGTGCAGATTGATTACTGAATATCTTTGTTGTCTAAGGTTTAGTATCTATATTTATGCAAATATAATCAATTAGAGGATGGGTTGCAGAAACTGGACATGTGAACTATGGCTACAATCAGGGAAAGGATTCATGCTATCATTCCATCCTAGAGTCTGTCTATGACATTGATGATCCTGAAAAATGGTAGGAGAGCAGAATGGAAGAACAGATGGTGGATGGAAAACATCAGTGGGAAGTGGAGTAGTAGACAAGGAAAGGTATGATGACAACAAAGTGCGCCTACCCAAGCACACGTTGAGCCACTAGAGACAACAAGCAACTCTCTGAAACACTACAGCCAAAAGCAAAGAAGCACAGGATTTATCTAACATGTTTTATCAGGAGCAAGTCCTTGGCTTTTAAAAGTTTGTGAGGGATTTACCCCCCTGTCAAATTCTCTATGAGAGGCTGAGAAAACCACATACTAAGGGGAACATATTCATTAAGTCCCACATGGACAAAGCACTGACAACCATAGTCACCATACACTCTTCTTAAGACTAGCTGTGGAGGAGAACTTTTCTTACAATGTTTTCATATGTTCAGGTTTAGAGGAGATTAAAAGGAGTTGCTGTCACATTCATCCCATTTGCTTTGTAGCCTCAGTACCTTAGGACTAAATATGAGGCTAACACCTATCATGTCTGACTGTGCTTTCTGCATTGACCATGGCCATTCCTTATTTCAGGGCCACAATCCACATGTGAGTATTCGTGTTTCACATTTCCTAATTTGTCTATATTTGGATAATAGCAGGTAAATCTTCCTGGAAAAAAAACATAGAATCTAGACAACCAGACTAAAACATTGTGTGTGTGTGTAAAATGCATATATATATGTGGGTATGTTCATATGTGTGAATGTGTATTTTCTTATCTAGAGACTCCTTGCTTCTATAATTTCAAATAATCATAATTGAGAAGTTATTACTTTCTAAAGCAATAATTGTGAAGGTTGAAGATCTGCACTACAACTGACTCTATTTTAAACTTGAGTCAAAGAGAACTTGAAGAAATCTCTGTCTCAAAATTTGTCTGTCCACCCACCCATCCATCTGTCTGTCTGTCCATCCATCCCTCTATCTATCTATCTATCTATCTATCTATCTATCTATCTATCTATCTATCTATCTATCATCTATCTACCTCCTCTCTTCCCTCCATCTCCTTTCCTCATGCCCCAGCTGTTTAATCCCTCCATTATCTGAAAGGTGACCTATATTTCTACATACAAGCCTGGCAGATGTTGCCTTCTCACCTCCCTTCCTGGCAAAGAGAAGGCTTTGTTCAGTGTGTGAGGATCAAGGTTAGGTAGTAGCTGGGGAAGGAATCCTGCCAGGTAGTGGAAACACTGCTTGCTTTAATTTTATAGCTGAGAACAAAGCCTTCTTATTGTTTAATAGAACCCTTAAAGGCAGGCCTCACTGGCATAGTTCTAATTTTTTTGAAACCACAAACAAGAGGAATTCTTTAAGACTATTTCATGAAAAGCAGAAGGAAAGAGCCATGTGATTCTGCAGATATTAATGTGATCCTTTGCTTTAGTAGCCAGAGGTTGAGTTCAGGCTAGCATTTACCTGTGTCCTCTATACAGTAGCATCTGTTGCTACAGTCTACCTGCACCCACTCTTTCACTCAAAATAATAGGTTATGGTGATGGCAGCGAATGCATGAAAAAAAACCACACATCTTTCTCTAGAATGGCATCCCTTTTGTACCCTTTATATAATATGCTAAAAGAAAAATTAATTTGTACCAAGACCCAACAAGCCCATACTTTGCCCATGCAGACCCTAAATATAAGTTGAGAACTTCAGCTCTTTAATTAAGTAAGTATTTTGATTTTGCCAACAATTAAGACTGTTATGCAATCAGCTTCCAGACTAGAAGGAAACCAAAGCTGGTAGTTTCCAGAGATCTTAGCAACAGTCTTAGCAGCAAAGTTATAAAAGCAGGAGGAAATAGGTTTGCTCTTGTTTCTCTCTGAACAAAAGAGATGCCACTAGCATACTCATGATGATACCTGAAGCAAGGCTTATGGACTTTGGATATCCTTTGGTTGTTCATTCAGAAAGTGTGTGTGTGTGTGTGTGTGTGTGTGTGTGTGTGTGTAGGAACAAGAGAGTCTGATACTTTAAAACATTGACTCAAGAAGTCATTTTTAAGACCTCTGTCATTTTAGTACTTTTCATGTATCTAAAAGCACTTTTTGTTGTTTTTTTTGTTTGTTTGTTTTTTGTTTTTGTCAAACTCCATTCATACTGGTTAACAGATTTGTTTTAGAAGCAAGAGTGGTTTGTGAGACTATCTTGAGCAGGGTTTCTCAACCTTCCTAATGACCCTTGAATGGATTTCCTCATGTGATGACCTGCAAATTTTCAAACTTAAAATTATTTTTGCTGCTACTTCATAACTGTTATTTTGCTACTGTTATAAATTGTAATATAAATATCTGTGTTTTCTGATGGTCTTGATGAAAGAGTCATTCAACCCCTAAAGGGTTATAACCCATATGTTGAAAACTACTGATCTAAAGAATAAAAAGAAAAAAAAAGATATAGGTTTACAGTGAGGGGTTCGAAAGGCCCTTTGTGGCCTCTCTTCAGAGCTCCAGAATGCTCCAGATGGACAGCTGTCTCTAATTCTATCCTCTGTCTCCATACCGTGCCAATTTCCTCAGTTTGGGCAAGGATCTGGCAGGTGTGTATATCATCCATAAACTGTGTTCAGATATCCATGGCTACTGAAGTCTGTCATTGTAGAACTACATTTTCTGAGTTTAAGGTTTTCAAGAAGGGGCCCTTTCTGTTTTTTGGGTGACAATTTATCTGGTATGCAGACTTATGCAAATTAGCTAGTCCTGGAGGGCAGACAGAAGGATGCAGGTGATGCCTTGGAAAATGTTATTAGTGTATCAAGAGCCATTGGCAGATATTACACCATTTGCTAGACATATTAGGAAGCCTGGCATGCTTCCCAAGGAATCCTGCCAAGTAGGAAAGGCCTAAACATAGACTTACAGACCATGGGAATTCTTGTAGAAGGGAATGCATCTATATGAGTCATTAACTATATAGTTTTTTAAGCTTTAAAATAAATCTCATTATCTACTTATATATCAAATACATTTTATAAAACCAAACACAGTCACTCACAGGGGGTCCTTAAACCAGTGTTTGATTAACTTAAACTGACAAGACTCAACTTCATTAAATGATCAATTCCATCTAGAAATCAGCTAATTAAGCTATTTAAAAATGGTAAATATTCTCATTCCAAAAAACTGCACATATCTTAAGGGACACCTCAATATATTTTCATGACCAACACGACAAAGATGTAAGATATTTTTATAATCCCAGAAAACAGACTCAAACCCTTCTTGTAGGCAATGCTCACTTCAGACAATCATTGTTCTTATTTTACCAACAAATTCCTGGAACATTTTAAATTATATTTTTAAATTTCATCTTCAGTTTACTTTATGATCACTTCCGATTCATAACAGGATTAAATGAAAGCTTCAACAAGTTCACCATTCTCAAACCCTAATGTCTTTCTGTAAGTCCTGTGAATTAAATTTCAGAATTTAGAAAGTAAAGTTCTCCTGAATATTTCTTTCTTTTTTTTTTTCTTTTTTCTTTTTTTTTTTTAATTTTTTTATTGGATGTTTTATTTACATTTCATATGTTGTCCCCTTACCCCATCCCCCACCCACCCAGGAACCCCCAATCCCCTCACACCTCCTCCTTCTTCTTTGTGGATGTAACCTCTATCTACCCCCCCCACTCCCACCTCCCCACCCTCAAAACTCCCACCCCCTGGGGCATCCAGCCTTCATGAGGTCAAGGATCTCATCTTCCACCTGTGCCCAGCAGGGCCCTCCACTCTTATATATTCAGCTAAAGCCCTGGATCCCTCCATAAGTGCTCCCAGGCTGGTGGTTTAGACCCTGGGAGCTGTGGTTGGTTGGTATTGTTGCTCTCCTCATGGGGCCACAAATCCTTTCAGCTCCTTCAGTCTTCACTCTAACTCCTCCATTGAGAACCCCATAATCACTTCAATGGCTAGTTGTGAGCATCTGCCTCTGAATATGTCAGACTCTTGAAGACCTCTGAGGAGACATCCATATCAGGCTCTTATCAGCATGCACTTCCTGACTTCCACATCAGCATCTACCTTTGGTGACTGCACATGGGATGGATACTCGGGTGGAAAGGTCTTCAGACGGCCCCTCCTTCAGTTTTTGTCCCTCACTTTGTCTCCATATTTGCTCCCTTGAGTATTTTGTTGCTCCTTCTAAGAAGGACCGAATCACCCCCACTTGGTCTTCATTCTTTATGGACTTCATGTGGCCTGTGAGTTGCATCTTGGGCATTTCAAGGTTCTGGGCTAATATCCAATAATCAGTGAGTGAATACCATGTGTGTTCTTTTGTGATTGGCTTACCTCACTCAGTATGATAATTTCTAGTTCCATCCATTTACCTAGGAACCTCTCAAATTCATTGTTTTTAATAGCTGAGTAATACTCCATTGTGTAAATATACCACATTTTTTTAATCCATTCCTCAGTTGAAGGACATCTGGGTTCTTTCCAGCTCCTGGCTATTATAAATAAGGCTGCTATGAACATAGTTGAGCATATGTCCTTATTATATGTTCGAGCACCTTCTGGGTATATGCCTAGGAGTGGTATAGCTGGATCCTCGGGTAATGCTATGTCCAATTTTCTGAGGAACCGCCACACTGATTTCCAAAGTGGTTGCACCATCTTGCAGTCCCACCAACAATGGAGGAGTGTTCCTCTTTCTCCACACCCTCGCCAGCATCTACTATCACCTGAGTTTTTAATCTTAGCCATTCTGACTGGTGTGAGATGGAATCTCAGTGTTGTTTTGATTTGCATTTCCCTGATGACTAAGGATGCCGAGCATTTCTTTAGGTGCTTCTCGGCCATTCGAGTTTCTTCTGTTGAAAATTCTTTGTTAAGCTCTATACCCCATTTTTTAATAGGGTAATTTGGTTGCCTGGAGTCTAATTTCTTGAGTTCTTTGTATATATTGGATATTAGCCCTCTATCAGATGAAGGATTGGTAAAGATCTTTTCCCAATTTGTTGGTTGTCGTTTTGTCCTATTGACAGTGTCCTTTGCCTTACAGAAACTTTGCAATTTTATGAAGTCCCATTTGTCAATTTCTCCTGAATATTTCAATGTTGCTTTGAAGTTCAGCTTAAAAATCTCAGATCTAAATAAATTACATTTTAAATTGGAATCTGAAAGCAAAATTTTCAAATTTCTGTTGTGTGTCATCTCTTAAATGGTATCCATCAACATATAAATGTTCTAATACTAAATTATAACAAAATATTGATTGTCTGGTATTATTTAGGTCTTTGACTTGTACACATGTCTTAAACTTGCTTTGAAGAAGGAAAAACAACTCTTTAAAGGAAGTAAATTTATCATTTCAAAGAAACTGTGGTAAGTACACAATGGTTAATGACCAAAGATTGAAGAATACTTCAGAAGACCTTTCTGATCCTACTGGCAGCCCAGATGTGTTTGTGCACTTACTGAACCTTTGGTAAGATCTACTGGGCATAATTTACTGACACTTTCCCCCCAAGATCTATCATTCCAAACACTGCTTTCATTATATCACCTACTTTGGGTACATCAGTTAAATATGTGTTCTCATTAATATTCTTCCCACCATCTCATTTTGATGTGTTTTCTAGCCTGGCCTGAAACTCACAATGTAGACCAGGATGACACCAACGTCATAATCCTTCTGTTTTGGTCCTGAGAATGTTTGATTACAGGTATACACCACCATGACTTGCTTATCTGATTTCTTTATTAGCTGATATATTTTTGTTATATCTCGCTTTAAGCCACGTATCTATGGCCAATGGCATAATGTTTACATGAAAAGGCTATTTAGATAATTATATTAGAAAGTGACTATAGGATCTTGTCAAGTGGCCATAATTGTTTTTAGCATTCATTGGTACAAATTCTGTTACATTTCCTTTCACTATTTCCCAATATATTTAGTTATGGAAATATAATTATTTTATACAGCAATATCCTTCTCCTGACACCAGCATATATGAAGTAGATACCACCTTCCCAATCTTTTGGAAGGACAAAGGACCACATGATGACCTAATTCAACCTTTCCTAGTCAGAGAATTATGCCTTCCTGAGAGTTTCATCACTGTTCATATAGGAGCTTGATATTATATCTAGTGAAAATAGTTTTTGTAAAGCAGAGTAGAAATTCTACCATACGTTGTAAGAACCTTTGTGAGTTGTTCCTCACTGAGAGCCTTTTGCACTCAGTGGTAGCCTCAAGGTATTTAAATTGCTGAATTTTAAAATTCATACTTCAATTTCAAACAAAAAACAAGCAGTGCTACAATTGCACTCTTGTTAATGGGAATTTTATATGCATGAATCAGTTATTTTGATGTGGAGTTTCAAAATTTGAATAAGCCACTTCAGTTTTTCCTACATGTGACAATTAAAAACAGAAGTCAGTGGAATGAGGGAACAAAATGATTGATATGTCGTGTGTTTCTCATAAGGTATACTTATTTTATACATAAGGATATTATGGCTTGATTGTCATGAGAAGACATGTTGATACCATTAATTGAGGGAAATAATTTAAGAATGTATTAAATCTAGAAGTAAAAAAAAAGTTGGATAAGTTCTGCAAAGAGTGTTGCTTCTTCACTTGATCTTAACTCAAAAGCCAAGAAGTGATGCCACACTGCCAGGAACCAGAGGACCAACATTCCAGAGACCTAGGATAGACCCAAACAGGACTAGAAAAAAGAAGTAAGTGAAATGATTCATAATGATGCTATACTCATAGACAGAAGCCCTAAAAGGCTCTATCTAGTAACTAATGGGAGCAGATGAAGAGACCCACATTCAAACATTAGGGAGAGCTCGGTGAATTCTGTAGAAGTGACAGAAGAAGGATTGTAGAAGGCAGCAGGCTCAAGAAAAGCCACAGAGTACAGAAACCTAAACCCATAGTGACTCACTACGACTGAGCTGACAACCAGGAAGCCTGCATGGGTCTGAACAAGATTCTCTACATATGTTACAGTACTGTAGCTTAGTCTTCTTGTGAGACTCCTAATAGTAGGAACAGGGGCTGTCCCTGACTCTTTTGCTTGCTTTTGGGACCCTTTTCCTCCTACTGGGTTGTCTCATCCAACCTTACTTAATACAAGAGGAGGTGCCTAGTCTTACAACAACTTGATATGCCATGTTTGGCTGATATCTCTGGAGAGTCTGAGAAGTGGCTTTGGGGGAGGTGGGGAGAGGGAGTAGGAGGAATAAGGGAGAGGGTGAAACTGCAGATGGGATGTAATATATGAGAAAAAATATTTTAAAAAATGATTATTGCTTAATGTGATCATATCTGTGAATGAACTGAACAGGAGCCACAGGGAAGCCAAATTTCTACCTGCTCATCATGGTCACCCTCTTTCATCTTGGACTTGCTCACCTTGAATGCATCTGTCTAAGTTCATCTTATGTGAAAGCTGAGTTGTAGCTAACTGTAATGAGTAGTTAAAAGGATATTACAAACTTTTCCTATTATTGCTGTATGTTTTGCATGTATATATTTGCTTGTGCTTGGGTATTGGCATACCTGTGAAGGCCAGAAGTCAATGCCAGACAACTTTTGCTATACTCCCCACCTTATTCTTTTATTATTATTATAATTGGTTATCTTATTTATTTACATTTCAAATCTTATCCCCCTTTCCCAGTTTCCCCTCCGAAAACTCCCTATCCCATCCGCCTCCTCTGCTTCTATGAGGGCGCTCCCCCACCCACCCATTTCTCCCCTCACCACCCTAGCATTCCCCTACACTGGGGCATCAAGCTTCCACAGGACCAAGAGCCTCTCCTCCCACTGATGCCAGAGATAAGGCAATCATCTCCTACATATGCAGCTGGAGCTATGAACTCCTCCATGTATACTCTTTGTTTAGTGATTTAGTCCCTGGGAGCTCTGGGGTGGGGAGGGTCTGGTCTTCCTATGGGGTTGCATGATTTCTTACTGATTCAGCTAGATTAGCTAGCCAGCAAGCTCTGAGGATCTGCTTGTCACTACTTCCTCTAGCCCTACCTGACACTGAGATTACAGATGTGTACTGCCATGCCTCATCTGCATGTGTGTGGGAGATCCAAGCGCTAGTCTTTACCCTTACATATCAAGCACGTTACCAGCCGAGTCATCTTTCAAGCTTCCCTGTTCCTAGTGGTTCTTTATAGTATGCCAGAAAACTTCTGTACTGCTTTAGCTACCCAAATAGGTTACTCTTTTATGAGAATGATGTCACATGTAGAGTAATTTAAGGGAGATTCTATTAAGAATTCCTGGATTGTGTCAAGAGACCACATTAGGACACACTAGAAAATGACACTTTCTCCTTCCTATTATTGCTCAGCCACTGAGCCTTAGTTAAGGCTCAATTTGGAGAGTTCAACTTAGCAAGTGATCAAACTCCACCTTGAGCCACCTGCTAGGATTCAAAATATATAACACATTCATAAATATAATATAATCAATAATATAAAACTTCATTATACTCAAATTATAAAGATTAAGAGATGATGACTTTGGATGTTGTTTTTTCTTTTCACATTTCAAACATTAACTTTGGAATGCTATGAAAGCATTATCTATTCAGTCTTATCTTCATTTAGTCATAAAATTATTTCCTAATTCTAGAATATCTGAAGACTTTTCTTAGTATCCCTTCTCTATTCATCAAGATTCACAAGAAAGTAAAAGGATATAATTCTTATGGATATTTTTATACCCAAAAATCTTTAATCCAAGTATGGTTTAGATAATACTTTTATAAATAATCACTTTAATTCCTACTGTGAAAAAAGTTTTCTATGAATTTTATAATATAAAATATTATTTTTTTGTAATCCTGGTGGCAGAAACTAGATATCATAATATATATAATGTACCTAAGAAATACACTTTTTTTCTGAAATGATGAAGTATAATGCAGTCTGGTAATTCTTTTGCACCTGTGTCCTGGGAATTCTAGGACCTGAACTGGAGAAATCAAAGTGACTATACTATTGGCCATAATAGGGTTTATGAATACAGACAATTATCCAATTACATTGTCATGTAATTGACAATTATGCATGAATGGGAGCTTTGCTGGTAGGGTTTAATAAGACCCAGAGTCTAACTCCAAATAATACCTCAGAGCAACCTGGCAGGGCATCAAGTGCAGTGGGAATCTGACTTGTCTTTGCAAGTAGCAATGGGCTAAAATTCTAAATACAACTTCAGATACTCAAGTTGCTCACCACAGGATCTAGCTCATGCGGATCACACATGTCTACAAGATGTAAACAGCATGCATGTGTATGTGTATATGTGTATATGTGTTTGTGTGTCCGTGTGTGTGTGTGTGTGTGTCTGTGGATTTAAATGCTGGCTTTTATCCAGTGCTCTGGATGAAGCCATTGCCATTGTCTCTACAAAAAAGAGAATGTTTTCACATTTGAAAATGGCACAGTTAATTGAAGTAGAAATGCTCATCTTTCTTAGCAGTTTGACATTATTTTAAACTTTATAAATAATGCTTTTAAGGCTTGATCAATGATTTAAAGTCTTCTACACACCTATCCATCCACTTAAACAAAGTATTCTCCACAGTATTTTACATCCTTCAAGATAACTCATTTCCATCAATCCTCTTAACTCATATAGCCCAGGATAGAAGCAGACCTCTAGTGAAAAAAAATGATTAATTCATTCACAAAATACCTGGTGCTCCACATGCCAATACTGAGAGGCCAGTAAAGGAAGGAACTTTCCATTAAAAGAAAACAAACAACACAAAAAATGAGGGACAAAAAAATGAGCCAGAGAGAATTTGAAAAGTGACTAAAGCAGGATTATAGGACAGAGAGATGAATTGTCAGGTAAGGGAGCAAATTCTATCCTTGGAATCCACATGGTAGAGGGAGAGTATCAATTGCTAAAATTGTTTTCTGACCTCCACATAAGTGATACAGTATCATGTATCATGTATATTCACACACACACACACACACAAGTGCGCGCGGTTAAAATTTTTAAAAGATGGTTACAAATAAGGCAAGATTAGTCCAAAGGGCCAAGGCTAGCACACTGACAATCTGCTGGATTGAACCTTGGATAGGGATGCTTAGTCAGATCAGGTGGGCCTCTATCTTCCAGAAACAACAGTGGCAATTGGTTCACAAGTTTTACTTGTTCTCCATTACTATCTCAGTGTGGATTGATACTGTCACCAATAGTTCCCCAAGTGGTCTTTTATAATGTGTTCTATTTGCAACAAAACAAGAGTATTACCTCTTGGTATCTTCTTAAGTAATAAAATAGGTTTTCTGATTTTTCTACGAAAATTGGGAGGACAGTGTGATAATGAGAGCTGTATTCTATATTTGATTTACAAAAAGTAAGTTCCATGGCTAGTTCTTTTTCTAAATTTAAATACATTATTTTTCCATTTATTTGTAGTCAGCATCTCACTGTGTTACCCAGGCTCTCCTTGAACAATCCATCCCCTGCCTGAGAATGCCCAGTGCTGAGTGTGTGTGTGTGTGTGTGTGTGTTCACATCCGGTTCCTGACCCAAATCTTAATCATTTCTCATAAGCTTGTTTTATGCTCCAGATAACAGTAACTCCAAACTTGACCTGAGGGAGCTTTTACTGTAATCTTCTCCTGGAAGAAACAAAGCAGAACAGTTAAAACCTATTGTTTCTAGAGCCCCAGCCATCAACTTAACACAAACATTTGTTGGGAGTCTCTCTAAAGTTGCTCTTTCAATGTCTCTCCTTCCCAAGTCTCAAACTCCCTTAGATTTTACACTCTTTTCTAGTTTTAAACAATTAGCACTTAAACAATCACATTTGTTTGCCTTCGTTTATTAAATAAGTTACTAAAACAGTGAGGAGGGGGCAGCCTTCAAGAGTTTTCATTTTTAAAAAAAGCAGAAGTGAATCCCCAGGAAGAGGGGTGAACTTATGAGGAGGATGTAACATTTTCTACTAAGGCCTGAGAATTCATCGATTGTATTTACAACAATGAGGAGTCACTCTGTGCTGTGAGTTTTCTTAGCTCCCAGTAGCATGGGAATGTTATTTTCCTCACGAATTCTCAGACTCAGAATACATGGACAACTTCAGGAAGAGGAAAAGGAAGAAGTACAGCCTAGGAACCAAGGATGTGAAGCAGGAAATTCTTTTCAACTGCACTGATTGAAAAGAATAGCTCGCTGGTGCCCAACATATTCCACCATATTTTTGGAGGTCCCTTAATACTGTGGCAGTTTTGCATGCATGGGTGATTATTTTGCATGAAGATAAAATAAGTAAAAACAGAAAGAAAAAGAAAAGGATGGGAAGAAACATGACTAATCCTGGGGTTTGGCACCAAATGGAAAAAAAAAAGAAATAAGAGGAAAAGAAAGGACATGTTTGCTCCTAGGTATTGTGGAGGAGAAGGTTTATTACAGATGTGTGGGAGAGCATAGCCAGAGGCAAGAACCTCTGAGAGAGTCCAGAGTGGACATGAACACACTGAGGTATGTCATAGGAGAGAGGTGAGGGCAAGGGAGAGTTAAGAAAGGGGAACCAGGTTCAGCAGTCAGGAGACTCAAAAGTTACAAAGAGAAACGATAACCAAAGTGGTTAGTTTGTATAGGGAAAAGTAGAGGGTTCAGGGTAAGAGTGAAAAGTGCCAGCCAGGTGGGCCCTGTAACAGGGAGGGTCTGGTGGATATAGGGAGAACCTGGGGGCCAGGTCTATTTTGATATGTTAGATATGTACCTCAGCCATTTGCCCCAGGTTTAAAACTTTACATATATTATTTTCCAAATAGCTACAAATATAAATTCCTGAAATCAATTAGGTTTTCCAGTTTTAAATGTGAAGCCACCACAATCTATGTGCTTCTTGAAATGTCATGGAACCTTCAAGAACTAATTTCAAACTCAAGTGCCGAATGAAACGCTTCTCAACTCTCATGTCTCCGAAGCTGCTCTCTACCTCTTTCCTACATGTATGCCTTTCATTTTTCCAGAAGATACACACACACATACACACACACACACACACACACACACACACACACACACACACA
>NW_021604589.1:7838311-7850305 GCF_004785775.1 Grammomys surdaster | reverse complement strand
ACACACACACACACACACACACACACACACACACACACACACAGAGGAAGGAGAGGAAAGGAAGGAGGGAGAGGGGCGGGAGAGATGGAGACAGAGAATGCATGCACTCCTCCATCTCTTCATGTGCCATTCAAGCAGTGCTTCTTTCTCCATTAGCAGTACTGCTCCTTAAATTATCCTCACATCTTCCCCATCTTTCCCAACAGCTAGCAAAAACTAATTTCTCGCATCTCTAAAAATTTGAAGTATGTAATCCACACTTCTCCTGTGGCAATAACAATTTTCCATTGTGTTGTTGGTGTTCTTCTTAGTGAAAACAGTAAGTCCCTGATGGGAAAGTACCTTTGAGACCTAACACAGTGCACCACATATGTAGGTACTCCATTTTTACTATAAATATAAACAAAATAGGCACTTGAGCAAACTAGAGTAACAGATTCCAGGCCAAACCTTACACCTTCATCAGCAATACCTGGTGAACAAATACCATTCAACAGTCAACAGTCTCCAGAACAGAAAGTCACAATAAACAAAATTACCCAAAACGTGGAAATAAGGCAGAGGAGGAACAGGCTGAGAGCCTTCTCATGGTATATCAGTGTATATTCTGTGAAGCCAGCTCTGGCCAGGGTTACCTGATTCTCCAGATTCTGGAATTTCTATTTGTTGTTAATTAGGGCTTATACTCTGCAAAGACCGATATTAGAGAAAACAGATGACAGGTAGCTTATTTTACTCAAATATTAAAGACAAACCTATATTTGCCTGTGGATCATTAGCTAGCTTTGTACTTAATTTGGGGCTGTCATTCTGGTATCCTTTTCTTTACTACTCTCTGTTCCCATTTGTATACATCAGGCTATGATATCCTCTTTTGTCCAAATAGATTTCATGACCCTGATGGCTCCTTCATTAATGAGTCATATATAGACTCAGTCAATTAATACAGAAAAACTTGGAGTTACTTTTTAAAAAAGTATTCTTTGATAATATTAATAATTAGGATAAATGTAATATTGGGTAATGCTACTACCATTTTCTATTCATAAACAATTACCTAATATTTATCTAGAATACATTTCTTGAATTCCAAATTGAGTCACCAATAAACATTTACTTCCACTTCAAAGGATTTACAAAGCAGTAGAGAAATAGATGCTCTTAAATTTTGTTGAGAATTACTTCTAATGGCATGTATGCATGTTCTTAAATGGGCCACAAATAATTCAGTAATAATTTTTAAAATGAGTATCTCAACTAGAATAATATCTGATCCCTTGAAATAAGAAATAGTCTGGTGGTAATTCTTGAATTTATCTCCTATCTGAAAATTACTAAACATGATAGAATGTAATTTTACATCACACTACAACGAATAACGTTTTGTAAATCCAAGTCATACTAAAATTGCATTGAGAACATTGCATTTGTTCTGAAATTATTACCAGCCATAATGCAAACCAGACTCTAATGCTTTGAGAAGTAACTTGCTGAAATGGAATGAAATAATCACCCAGTACATAAACCATTTATAGGACTTAACATAAAGCACAGGTGATTTGTTTTTTGCTAAAGAGAAACAATTCTTTCTTATTATTTCAAATATCAAGCACCATAACAACATAAAAATAAAATATGGCACATGTATCATTCTATTTTGTTCATCCTTTTATTCATATAATACGTATTCTCTTTGTTCTGAAATAATGAAATCATTATGCATCTTCCATATTGTTTAATCAACAAGGCACACACAAATTCAGTTTCAGTAGGTTAGAAAGGTCAAGGCATCTAACAGCATAAAAGACAGGCAGAAGTATCATTAAGTACCAAAAGGAAGGGGTTTGTGGCATGAACTCAAGAGCCAATCCTTTCAACTTCCATGTTACTTCATTCTCTAACTATCCTTTCTCTATTATACCATACTCATCAGCACTTAAATGATGAACAGTTGAAATGGATGGTTTAGGAAAGGAAAACAATCACTGTTCTTAGCCCTAAACACTACTGCAGGAACACATAACAAATTTCAAGCTTGAAAAATTTGCCGACAGACTTGCTTCTCAGTAACCAGTTTTAAATTTCCTATCATGAAGAGGGGGCTTATAAGTAAAAGCACAACTTTTGTGAACACAAAATATTTTAAGCCTTATACTAAATCTCTGATATTTACACAATAGAGAAGCTTTTAAGCTGAGTGTATCTGAAAGCTTAGCTTTATTGTGCTGGAGAATATACTGTCATAAACACCATTGAATGACATAAAATAAGCTGATAGTCCCAAATCCAGTACTTCTAAATCTGTAAGACATGTTCAGGTCCTGACTACTCATTAAACCCCATAAGCTTTCAGGCAACTTGTACCCCCTTTCCCCTTTATGTGTGTTCATGTGTGTGCACTCTACCTCCTTGGCTCAGAGAATATAAGCATGCATACCACCCTGACTAGTGATTTGTTTTATAAACCTAGTTTCTAGGAAACAAATTTTGGTCCTTATGCTTGTAAGTCAAACACTTTAATGCCTGGGCCATTTCTTTGGTCCCCACTTCTTTCTTCCTTACTTAAATTCCAAGTGAGGAAAAATGGGGAGAGACAGCTAAAATTAGGAATATATAAAGGACAATATGGGAACCTAGTTAAAACAGAAGAAGCTTCCTAGAATATATGCATATATAAAGGCAATCTACATGAATTTGCCAAAAAATTGAAGAAATAGAATCTCAACTGGCCATCTCTGCCCATCAGATGAAGCTTCAAGTACCACACAATTGGGATATATCCAAATGAATTCTTAGCCAGAAGAGTCCCATGGGAATCTCTAAACAACCCAGAGTGCTTTCCAAAAATTGACAAGGCTCCATTGTTGAAGGCAACACCTATACAACTCATTAAATATGAAGAAGGTTAGCTGGTGCCTACAGAGAGCCTTCACTTCTATGTTCTAGCATCTTTGATACAAGCAGACACTCTGCATACTTCCAAAAGAAAAATGTAAACCAGCCCAACCAAAAACCCTTTGATCTACCATGGTGTCCTGATTACAAGATGTGATAGGTCAATGGTGACACAAAGCTTGTGGGCGTAACCAATCAATATCTGATTTGACTTAAGGCCTGCTCTATGAGAGGGAACCCATATATAACCCATATATAACCCTATGGGAGGGAACCCACACAATACTTGTGTGACCAAGAACCAGAGACTAGACCTGTTCTTAAAAAAAAGTGTAACAATAAAATGATTCCGCTATACTCATTTCATAACTGTTATTTTCTATGCTTATGAACTGTAATATAAATATACAATATGCAAGATTTTTTATATATGACCCTTGAAGAGGTCTTGACCCACAGGATGAGAAGCACTAACCTAAATCAATATGGTCAAAGCTTATATGAAATCACAGAGACTGAAGCAGCATACACAGGGCCTGCATCAGGTCTTCTGTGTATATATAGTATGGAGTCCAGTCCAGTTTAATTTTTTATGGGATTACTGTGTGTGAGATCCAGTTAGCATCTGACTCTTGTGCCATCTCTTAGAATCTCTTTCTTCTCTTTTCCTTGTCCAATGGAATTTTTGTTACATCATATCATGTCATATCACATTAAAAAGATTTTTAAAGTTCATTCTCTTCCCTGTAACATATTCACTAATCTAGGATATAAAAAAAGTCTATGTTACATTTTATGTACCAGTAGGAATGAAAACAAACGCTAATTGAAGGTGATCCTAGCTAGACTCCTAACAATTCAGAATATGGAGCCAGAACGGACCATCTCCTGTAACCAGGCAAGACTTCCAATGGAGAGATTGGAACACCGATCTAGTCACAAAACCTTTATAGTAGGGCATACAATTTGCCCTGCCTACAAAATGTGCAGGGGAAATTGAAGAGCAGGAATTAAGGGAATTGTCAAGCAATAATAAGGGTCCAGCTTGAGATCCTTGCCATGAGAGGGACTCCACACCTGACACTCTTAATGATATTCTGCTATATTTGCAGACAGGAATTTAGCATAACTGTTATCAGAGAGGCTTCGCCCAGCAACTGATGGAAACAGAAACCCACAGCCAAACATTAGGCAGAGTTCAGAGAATTCTATGGAAGAGGGAGAGGAAGGATTGTAAAAGCCAGTGGGGTGGGGAGTGAAGGACAACACAAGAAGAACTACAGAATCAAATAACCTGGCCCTATAGGTCTCACAAAGACTGAACTTCCAACCACAGAACATGAATAAGGCTGAAGTAGGCCTTTTGCACATGTGTAACAGTTGTGTAGCTTAGTTTCCTAACAGCAGGAACAGGGTCTGTCTCTGACTCTGTTGCCTGCCTTTGGGACACTTTCTCCTAATTGGGCAGCCTCATCTAGCCTTAATACAAGTAGATATGCCTAGTCTTATTAGTTGAAGGGGAAAGGGAGGTAGGTGGGTGGGAAAGACTAGGAAGTAGGAGAGAGGTAATGCAAAATTAATTAATTAACCAATTAATTAATTTTAAAAAGCTACATTCTATGAGATCAGTGTCTGATTGGCTGCTCTGCTGTTCTTCAATTGTGCTTTTATCTGAAACTGTAGAGAACCAAAATGTTATGATTTTTATTATTCATCTTTTACTATATTCTGAATCTACTTTCATAGCTCTGTGCACATAAGACCATGTGTTATAATTACTGATTAGAGAAGATTAAAAATGACCACAAAACATCGTTATTTTGAGAGTAGTTAGTTCATATATTTGTATACTGCAAAAATAAACACATTAAATATCTCTCTGGTTTTCTGCATCCCAGTCCCTGGTAATCTCTATGCTAATCCCTGAATTTTCCTATTTCAAGTACGTAAAATAAAGTTAAAGTTATATAAACTTTATCCTTTTATGTTTGGCTCATTTCACTTAGAATAATATTTTTTTAACAAAACCAAATGTGTTTAGAATGATGGGAACTTTTTGGATGTAGTGTTGAGTAAATATACAACATTAAAAATGTACTGAATGCTGCTGAATAGTGGGTAAGTTGTAAAAATGATCAATTTTCACATATTCAGGTTTAATAATTTCTCTCATAATTCGAGGTTCTGAATTGTCTCAAGAGTAATTTTCTCTGGTTGGTTTCCCACAGTTTTATTTTTTTCTGTGTCATTGAAGTCTAGTACTTCTGACTGTGTAGTGGACATGATAATTAATACATTTCATGGTGCTAGGGTTTTGTTCATATGTTTTAAATATATATATTTTAATTGAAAGAGAATTACATCATTTTCCTCTACCCTTATTTTCTCTAGCCCCTCTCAGGTATCCTCCCTCCAGTCACTTCATGGTCCCCAGCTCTCAAGCTAATAACTTATTTTTCTTTGATTATTATTGCTATATGCACATTTAAGTATGAATATGTATATGTACAAATATATAAATGCACTTTGATGAGTCTGAAAAAAGTAAACATAGTTTCTTTAAACATGATTATTAGGGATGGATGTACTTGTAAGCATTCAAAGTTCTAATTAGCTGAGTAGATATGCATTATGCATATCTGTTCAGAATAATTTTCTTGAGATTCTTTTCTTACTCTAAATGGATCTTTTAACCAATAGATACATAAAAAATAACATACAGAAAGACGGATCTTTTGCTTCTGTTTCAAAATAAATGTACCAGCCTGAAACTCAATGATAAATTACATTTAATTCTATTTTCAAATACTTCACATTCTAATTGGAAAAGATGGAACCAATATGCTAAATATTGCTTTTAAAACTCATTGAAAGATTACTGATAAAATATTTTGACTTAGAGAAAGAGACATGACTCTAGTACAGAAAGCAAAGTAAATATTCACAATTGACATGGCCCTCAACTTGTGCCTGTTTTGATGGCAGCCCTAGTAAACGTACAAAGCACTTTCAAAATTGTGTTTTGGTGGGGGGGGCTGTTGTGAGGGTGATTAAAATCTACAATATTAGGAATGGCACACAATATTCAATTCAGAAGATAGGGATACAGCACCCCTGGATATTGAAGTCTCTAAACTTCTAGTTCCTTCCAGTTTCATCTGTTGTATATGTTTGGCTTCTGTCAAATATTTAATATTGAGAAATATTAAATATTTGATCTCTGGAGCCAGAATTGTAAGAGATTATATGATACCTGACTTGGAAGGTGCTCTTAAGAGTTGAGCCACTTCTCTAGCCCCAAGAAAGATTTCTTCTTTAAAATATAGAATTGAGTGGACAGCAAAAGTTCAAGCTAACTCTTTTCATCTGAGATATATAATGAAGGTAGGTACCGAATACTCACTTCAACATGTTGACAAGTTTGGATGAGCTTAGCCAAAAGGGTCTCCAGTTCTGTGTTTCTCTTAATAAGATTGGTGAGATTACTCTCCAAATTTTGCTGTTTAAAAAAAAAAAGAGAGAGAAATGTTATTCTGCATATTTTTCTACTTTAGTATGTACAAAATTATTAATCCTCAGAAAAAGGATTGATTTTTCCGAGGTATTCATGCTATTAATTCTTTTTGAGATTCCAATCAATTTAAACTAGATTTTTCAAAAGTTGTATTTCAAAGATTCTTCTAGAAATATTAAAATTTTATGTTTCTATTCATGTTTACTATGTTACCTCATTTAATTAGAATTTAGTCAGAAGTTCTTGTTAGAGAACTCTGGAGAAAGTAAATAGTTATACCTTTGTCTGAGTCAGAAATGATAATAATATATAGGTTAATTTCAGCATTTTGAGATTTACCAATTTATAATTAGGATGAGGTTAATCTTTTCAAAGCAGGTTTGAATTGACCAGATATGGTTAAAAATATTGCAACTTATAAAATTTTTAAGGAGTTCTTGTCACACATGATATATATCTCATATGTTCCAGTCATAATATGTTATCCTTTGTTTCTATTTTTCTCCCTATCTGTGCAAATGTCCTTGAATATCATATCACATAATTATGCATCTCAATATAGGACCATTCTTTAAAAGCATCAAATTTAAAGTTTCCTGGATTAAATAATCATATTTTTGACCATGTGCTCTGAGTCAGAGTCATTAAAATGTCTCCATTCCTCCTTGTTCCATGTGTTCTCCATTTAAACTTCCCATTCACTTATTATATATTCTATTCACAAATATTCACAAATATGTATTAAGAGTTTAGTAAATGTAAGAGATGCTATGGGCATAAAAATAAAACGTCCCATTTCCTGATCACAGGAAGATGGCCATGTAACTGGGAGACAGGAGGACTAGAAATGAAGGATAGGGGAGAGGTGAGAGCGACCTAAAGGTGTCCAAGATGATGAATTCTTTCAGCTGAGGATAGAAGCACAAAGATGAAGTTTTTGTTTCATAACAGTGTCAAGTTCTTAGAAGATGAGACACAGGTGGCCCCAATCATGGAGAAGAATCCTCCATAAGCAGGGATGATATGACAAGATCAAGGAGGAATGAAAGGAATGAAACACAGCAAAAACATGGCATAACGGGAAATTCCGTGAACAAGATATAAAAGACTTCAGATTTGTAATGCCATCTAGCAATAGAAGGCTTAGTGACTGTGGCTATGGCTTAGTAGTAGAGCACTTGCCTAGCAAGGCACTGGACTCTATCAAACCAAAGAAAAATAAGCAACAACAAAAAACCATTTCACCTTAGAATTGATGAAAAAATTTAGCCCATTTACCTAAACTTTTCACTTAGAAACATGTATTAAGAGAGAGAATTATTTGCAACTTACATTTAATGTGAGTGTGTCAGAAGTAGAAATCTGTTTTTAATGAATTCAATTAATTAATCCGGCATTAATCGTCTTGCTTAAGTTTGGGGATTTTTATTTATTTGTTTGTTTGAAACACAGACTTGCTTTGCAGCCCAGGCTGTCCTCAAACTCTGCCTCCCCCTGACTAAGCATCTCACATTCTTGGACTACAAGTGTGAGCCACCATACCAAGCTTGCATAGTGATTTCTATAATGAGCACATTTTTGTTTCCAGTAGGTTCTTCATCATGTAACCTTTTCTTGTTAAAGTATTTTGTATTCTTCTTCCAAGAATGCAATTCCCCTCATAATTCTGAGAAAGCTAAACATACTTATTCTTAAGCGCTATTGGGAAAGAAAAGGTCCACATCTCCTGAAGTTTGCTTAGGATTTCCCAAGAATATGAGTTTAGCTTGTGTCTTGTATTTTTTCTCTGACAGTTCATCTGCTATGAACTTTGGTTCTCGGTGTTGTGATTTGAGTATTAATGTAGCCTAACCAGGGGAGGTACATACTCCAAGTTTAGGACTTGTTCTGTGCCTGTACTCTCACAAGGCACCTATGTTAGAATGAGGCACAAATCCTATGTTGGCTTGGTGCCTTGTTTCCTTCCATGTGATTTCCATGTCTGGCTTCAATTCCAGAGAAGGTGTGAGGTGTCCTGTGAGCCAAGTGTGTTCATGAGGAATCTTTGCTTTCAGCGGTGTGAGGCTTTTTTTTTTATAAGAAGTGTACACTCCTGTGAGTGTTCCCTATATCCCCACTGCTCTTCATTCCCACTTCCTGGGAGTAGTCAAGTTTTCGTCTCCCCTCACCACTCCCCTCATTCCATACCCGGACCTTGATATTATCCCACTCATGGTTAAGCTTGGGTATATACAGTTGAAGACATTTTAGAGTGAAACTAACAGCAGTTTAGGCACAACCTGATTGTTTTCAAATGAATCCTACACACACACACACATACATACACACACACAGTATTTCTAATAGTTGTAGTAAATGAATGGCACCAGTAATGACTTTAGAATCAGAGACTCAGTCTTGAAATTAGACATTCCATTACTCAGTGTCTTTGATTTAGATATGACTGTTGTAAGGTGAATTTGTCAGCATTTTTAGTGTGTTAATCTTAGAGAATCCTTTTAGTTTTCTTCTTGGCTGACCATTCATGGCAGGAAATTTCTAGGGAAATACATCATCTAACTGTTTGCAGTTCAATTGTCATAAGTATGGCTTTTCTAAATCTAGTCAGTAAGAAAACCAAACAAATGTGATCCAACACATTCAGATTTTACAAACATCTGCTTGCTCCCCCTCCTATTATTAAGTAGAACTCATGCATAAAATCTGTTTTTAATCAACTGATACAAAAACTAAAGCCTGTGGTTTAAGCACTTTGACCAACCCAGGTCCTTTGGGGTTATTCAAATTTAAAAAGTAGAAGTGTTAGTAAGGTCCAGAAAGAATTACTGAGGTAGTTAAAAATACAATAAAGGGAAGTTCAGCTGGGAGAAAGATTTTTTTCCAGGTAGTACCAAAGGGGATGACAACGCTTTTGAGAGAACATGGGCATAGTAATAAAATCCAGTCTTCACTAAGCCATGCATCTGTAAGCCTCCAGTACAGGGACTTCCCTGGAGATTTTCTGGAATTTATCTTTGTCAATAACATCCTGTGGGGTGGTATCTTTTTAACCTCCTAATTTTGACTGTGCTTTGTGGGAAAAAGAGATAACATTTTTCAGTGTAAGAGTCTTGAACCTACAGCACCTGAGAGGTGAAGGCAGGAGATCAGTAGTTCAAGGTCATTCTTAGCTGCATGAAACCCTGACTCAAAACAAAGCAAAACTTCCCTATGTAATGCCTGCTTCTTTATGTATATTTAATAGTCAATGGAATATAAAAAATAGTCTTAGCTTTCTGTTGTCACCTTAATACCACCAATATTTTTTTCATATTCTGGTCAAGCCAAGTTTGAGAGAAACCTAAAGTATAGGCGATCATTTATGATCATGAAGAGGTGTGAGCTACCATTCCAAATGAGAAAATCAGTAGATATATCTTTAGTTCAATTTCCTGTACATAACATGAGGATAATGGTCAACCCACCTATCTATGCCATCACTAAGTTCATATGAAAAAGAGGAACATACACAGCAGGAAGCTACAGTTGTTGATTGAAGGAAAGAATCATTCAGCTTGTTCTTACAACAATACTGTAATAATGATTCCTCCAGTGGCAATTATTATCAAGTTTGCTGATGGCTTTTTTTCTCTTTCTTGCATGCATCTGTGATCCTCTGTCTCAGGGATGTATCTGGACCCAGGAAAGGCAAACTGTGGTTCTGTGGAAACCTGAGAGAAACTGACGCCCCTAGAATCAGTTCTCTACCAGAAAATACTTGTAATTACTAGACATATGTTACAGTTCCTTTATCTTCTGGATGGGACCACTCTGAGTCTCAGTTTATAAAAACTCCCCTATAGCCTCACTGGGTAGGAATGTCTGGATCCATAGCAATAGCATGCTCACTGACATGTTCTCTTTCCTCTTTCCTTGTTGTGCTTTACGGATCATATCCCAGTTCAAACTCTCAGTCAGACTCTGCTTCTGGGAACCTGAGAACTACAATTGTTTCTATGGACATCTTAATACATTTGGGTATTATTTCTTTTGATAAGGAATGAAAATGATAATTCATTGCTTTAGAAAGGTATTTGCAAATTGTCTCTTTCCCCTCAACTATCATCTTGCTTTTCTGTTTTTAAAGGTCACAGAGCCTCCAAATTCCAGGTTCTAGAGTGACACTGTCGACAAAAAATCTAATGTGAGACACACATCTGAGTCACATTTTAAAATTTCTAATAGTAAAAGTTTTACAACTAAACTTAATGACATTGTTTCAGAATATCACCATTGATGGAATGTTTTATACTATTTTTTCCTTCTTTTGGCTAAGTCTTTGGAATATTAACTCATACATGTCAGTCATATTTCAAGTGTGCCTAAGCAACATAAAACTAATGACTAATAATAATGGATAGTACTACACTCTCAAAAGACCTTTGCAGTAAAGAGCCACATAGAACTTGGGTTGGCTTTATGTGGTCTGTGACATTGACTTTATTTGCAAAACAGGTAATAAATGAGATTTCACCTATAACTCTTGCTTGCCAAAGCTTGGTACAGACTATACAATATAAAAACTAAAATGTCATCATTTTCTGTGCTACTAGTATGTAGTGAACACACACACACACACACACACACAGACACACACACACCTTATTTCAAATGCTAATCCTTGTTACTACCCTTTTGTGGAAGAATGCAGACATAGGCACATAGGCCTCAGGAAAAGTTCTTTGTAGACAAGATAGAAATAAGTATTTTTTGCTTATGGCTGGCTAGCTAACTTGACAGAACTCAAAACAATCTGAGGAAAATTCAACATCAGTGTGACTTGTAGACATTTTACTCCTAAAATCATAATGATGAAGCTCACAAAAGCAAGTTGATTCAGACCCTAGCTCTAAGACTTCGAAGAAGTCCTTTCCCTCTCTGTGCCTCACTTTCTTCATCAACCTAAGGTAAAACCAGGAAGAAATGCATGTGACACCACAAGAGAACCTGGCACAAAGTGTTCTAGGAGTCCTGGGTACACAGAAGAAAGAACTTGGGCTCAACTTTAGACTTTTATGAGTATTATAAAATCTTAATTTTGCAACCCATCATTGTCAAACTAAAACACATTTTCCTCCATTTTGCAAACTGTCCAGTAGATTTTTGGTTTACTAGCATGTAGTGATTAGACTATGTCCTACCCTACAGTATAATTCTAATAAATACTAAGTCTCATTTTTTTCAACAGTCTCATGATATTGTATTAATATCACTATTTTCATTTTAGCTACACACACACACACACACACTGTGAGAGAACTAATTATCAGTGAATGTTAATATCACTAGTTGGTGCCAAATTACTATACCAAGCCTTCTTTACTTTCTAATTTTAATAGATTTTTATAGTCTTAGCTAACTGTCTATTTCTCCTACTCTCCCAACTCTCTCACTGTGCTTCTGCCATCCTATGACAGTGTTGTGTGAGTCCCAGCTTGATTTTCAGGCTAAGCATAGACACATGCTCTTCCCCATGTGTAGAGTGCGTGCGTGCGTGCCTGTGTGTGTGTGTGTGTGTGTGTGTGTGTGTGTGTGTGTGTGTGTGT
>NW_021604589.1:7824689-7838301 GCF_004785775.1 Grammomys surdaster | reverse complement strand
TGTGTGTGTGTGTGTGTGTGTGTGTGTGTGTGTGTGTGTGTGTGTGTGTATGTATGTGTGCATGCATGGAAATAATCACTTTTAAAAAGAGAGCAAAACAAAATCACAGTATGCATCAAGTACCTACCATATACTCATATCTGCTTATTCCTTCCCCACCAGACACCTTCAAATAATCACAGGGGAACATTCAGCATAGAAAAACTAAATATTCACTGGACATCTATTCTGAAATCTAATATAGTAAATCATTGACACATTTTTTTCAAATTCTATCTTAAAGCAAGTTGCTCCTATGGCTAATTCATAACCTTGTTTTTCAGTGAGTTTTTTCACAGCACTGTTAATTCTATGTAAGGAAATAACCTCCTAACAGTCATTGTTGAGAAGATTAAGTGCTATAGTTTGGATATGGTTTGACTGTTTCATAAGGATCCATTTGCAATTAAAGACTTGGCCTTGAGGGTGGTGCTACTGGAAAGTTG
Organism: Grammomys surdaster; assembly: GCF_004785775.1. Classification (NCBI taxonomy): domain Eukaryota; kingdom Metazoa; phylum Chordata; class Mammalia; order Rodentia; family Muridae; genus Grammomys; species Grammomys surdaster. Next base: position 7,837,816 of record NW_021604589.1, on the reverse strand, counting down.
TAGAAAGAGCCTTTATGGTTATGACCTTGAGAGAGATCACTGGGTAACACACCTTAGAAGGTTGTTTTCATGAGATTCATTGGTGGTTCTCTTAAGAGGCCTGTTATATAAAAGGCTGAATCTGAAGTGCCCTCAGTTCACTCCATCTCCTGGCTTAAGATGTGATTTCTTACTCCAACAAACAATTCCACCATTGCCTTCTTCCATTGCTATGAGGCCTTCAGTAGAACTCAGTCAAGATAGGTACCATGGCCTTGACTCCAGAGAACTATAAACTAAACAAACCTTTCCTTTACTCACAGCCAGGGAGCAAAGAGAGGCAGAAAGATCTTAAGTTCATGCCAGACCAGGTACATAGAGAGGTACTGTAAAACTTTTCTTTTTGTAATATGTTAATTGCTTGGTATATTTCATTATAATTCAAACAAACTGACCAATACCATAAAGTTTTAGTGAGTATACTACTACTCCATGCATTCCAATGCTAGCCTCCAACCACTACCACCACAGAGGAATACAAACAGTTCAGGATTGTGCCTATAAATATAATGATGCAAGTGGTTAGTTTAACTCTTATATTAACCAAAAAATTAACGCAGACCAGATTCTGAAAGATAAAATTGTATAAGATGTGCAGCATACATTATGTATAAAGGTGATTTATCTTTTCCTATTATCTTAGTTTTTAATCGTATATACTTGTAATTCATTTTCATGGACTTGTAGTTAACCTATTACATGGTACGTACTTAGTGAGGTTTATTTGAGTTGATAATTTAACAATCTATGTTGAGACAGCTGATTTTTACACCAATTTGGGCTTAAGCCTTGAGGCATCGATGTGGACATCAACAGAGAATAGTAAATCCAACTTAACAGATGATCTTTGTTCTTCTACCCAATCAAATAACAAGGTAAGCAGACAAATGCTCCTAATTTCAGCCTTTGGAGACCTATACCTAAGAGTCGAATTGCTGGGAATTAATGACTTGTCATTGAACTCTACTATTAAAATGTAGGGCTGAAATAGGAGATTTCAGCAATTCCTTTTGGGTTTTCCCAGGCCTTAAAGAATGTTTGCTCTTATTCTGAAGTCAATACTTCAGAATCTTTTTAAAGTATAATATTAGGTCTGGATACCTTTCAAGGCAAACACAGATCTGGCTTGTTTCATTCTACAACATTCAGAGCGACATTCAGGAACTGTGTTCATAGGCCTGACACCTAATATCACCACTCAAACGCCATCAGGATACAGACACATCTAGTGCCACAACCCGTATATTTTCTTCTAAGGAACGTTAATCACAATCCTTAATATGAAAACACACTTGTATTAACACATGCCACCTGCATAAAAGCATAAATTCTTTATTATGTAACTGAACTCTTAAGATGTTTTAATTACATTGCAAGACTCTGAGGGTATCTTCAGGCATGACTCCCTAAAGACTGCAAATACATGTGATTGGTGTTGGTTTAATTTTTAATGCTTTTTTTTATTGGTTATGATGGTTACTATTTCCAAATGCCCTGGCAAGGCAGACTGCCCAGGGAACTTCAAAACCTAATAAAACACAATCTGCATACAAATTCAAGTCTAGTGTTCCATGGACTACAATTTAAGTAATTTTGATATATGATCCTGTATTTACCTTGTCAGGTTTTATTTGAAATTTCTATATTAACACCACAAAATCAGTTCTATATATTTATAAATTCCATCATCAGGAGCTCAATGTTTATTTTTCTTACCTGGTAGTCAATAATATATAGAGAACAATCTTTAAATACTGTTTATGGTCTTAGATGTACTTTCAAATTTTAATTAAGGTAAACAAATATCATTGTACAGCTATATTCATTTCGTTATAATTTAGTAGATTCAATGCTGAGTTATTTCCAGATATTAAGATGTGAGTGGATTTTTTTTTATTCCTTATTCCCAGTTCCATTTCTGCCTCTATAAGAGGTGAGAAACTGACTAATAAATGTGCTTAGGTCTTTTATCCCAGTTCCAGAAATGGAAAACCGTACCTTGTACATGCCAGGCAAGTGTTCTACCATCAAGTCAAATCCCCAGCCCAACACTTGTCTGTTCTTAGAATCACTACTGATTGAAGCTATTCTAACAAAGAAACTTTGGGGAGCTCTAACTTAAAATAATGGCTGAAGTTGAAAGCTTTGTGCCTGGAGAGAAATGTTAACAAGAATATGACTATATTGTCAGCAGAACACATTAAGAAGCATTTTATAAAGATTACACAACATAGGTCTTTCTGGCATCAATACTGTAATTTTGCAGTTTTCCTGGTGCTCTTTTTGCCTTAGCACTGCACTGGAAGCTGTAATAACCTTTCATGAGAACAAACTTACTTTGTCAATTAAGAATCATATGGTTCAGGAAATACTGTCTGTCTGTCTGACCATCTGTCTCATCAGTCAGTCTGTTTCATCTGTCTGTCTGTCTGTTTTATCTATCTGTATGACCGTAGGTCTGTCTGTCTGCCTGCTTGCCTGCCTATCTGTCTGTTTCATCTGTCTGTCTGACTGTCTCCTCTGTCCATATGTCTGATTATCTCCTTTGTCTGTCTGTCTGTCTCCTCTTCATCTGTTTCATCTGTCTGTCTGTCTACTTGTATGTCTCCTCTGTCTCTGAATCATCTGACTGATCATCTGTCTCCTCTGTCCATCTGTCTGCCAGCCTGTCTGTTTCACCTGTCTGTCTGACTGCCTGTCTATTTTATCTGTCTGTCTGTTGATCCATCCATTCATCTGTCTCGTCTGTCTGTCTGCCTCATTGATCCATCTATCTGTCTGCTTCATCTGTTTGTCTGATGATTTATCTGTCTCCTTTGTCCATCTGTCTATCTCATCTGAAGACAAAATATCTTCTTTAAGACAGAACATCATATCCAGTATGTCATGTTGGTTCAAATGGATATTGTGAATATATTTCAAGATGAAATAGCCAAAATAAACTTTGATCTTATAATCTTGCATAGGACTTATTTTGTTTACATAGTAATGTTTACCTTTCCAGGTTTTAGGTTTTACAGGAATTGCCATTTTTGGCCCAGATGCTGAAAATGACTATTAAAATTCAGTATGTAATCATCTTTGCTCTTGAATTTGTAGCATTCTCAGGAAGGGTTCACACTAGCCACAATTTTGACACACCCTAATTGGTGATACAAAAAGTATTTAAAGTCAAAGGGGGTGACAGATTTGCCTTAAAAATTAAATTAAAATCTCATTGTATTCAATGTGGGTCTAGTCTATTGGGAATTTATAAAAATCAATGTTGTATAAGAGAATCCTCCTATTGGGACATTTGAAGAAATAAAAGAATATGAAAGTATCCCATTGTTTTTCATCTCTCAATAACCTTCCAAGGCAGACACTTGCCTAGGGTTCAGAAAGTGTGAATCTCAAATTATTTTAATAATTGTTTCCTTTGTTCCTTAGTTCCCACCTTTACTCAGCCCCTTCCTTCAGTCTTTAGTGGTACTAATGCTGCATTTATCCACATAACATAATTCCTCTAGGTTGAAGTGAAAGCAGTGTGGGTGTATTAGACAGACACATAATGCTGGCCACGTTTTAAGTGAAGGGTTTCCTCTTGAATTTAGATACACTTTTCTGTGGACTTAGAAAACATGACAGTTGGTTTACATCTCCTTTTCAAACAGAGAATTGGAATGAACTGGTCAGAGGAAAGGTTCAGAAGCTCCTCCTGACAAAAATCCAGCCAATGTTGAAAACCAATGCTTACAAGGAAGTCATAAGGTTAGTTATATAAAGAACAAAATTAATGATTAGTACAATTTAATAACTTTGTGCTTTATTAGTTATTCAAACTAAAATAATGGTTTTCCATGTTGGTAACAAGTATACAAATAAAATTAAAGATAGTTGCATATAGAAATGTGAATTTATCATAGAAAATCTTAGGAAATTTTCCAAAACAGTGGCTAACAAAGAAACATATATTGTTGCTGCTAACAAATTTAGGGAATGATTTGTTGAATCATTTCAGTATACCTAATACTTAAACTCAACTTCTTTTCATATTTTATAGAAACATTACTATCCTAAATTTGGTATGTTGTCTTCAGCAGTGATTAATGAGAAATGCAACAAAATTATACTATATGTATTTATAATTCAACAATGTTTTTAATATACTAAGCTGAAGATTTAGGAGACAAATTTCAGCCTCTAGTAGCAAAAGAAGGGGCCCATTACTCTATTCATTATTTTTTTCAATGACTAACTCTGGTAATATGACTACCCTGAACATAAAAAGTCTGGTAGCCTAAAACCTAAAATGCAAATATTTTCAGTGATTGAAACTGAAGTGATAACATAGTACTATTTCTTTGATTAATGACTACTTTCCTGAGGGGAAAAATTCTTGAGAGTTAATTATTTAACTTTCAGTACTTCACAAAAAAAAAATTACTCAGCTCTTTTCCCAGTGGAGTTCATTTTGTATACATAACCGAAGACAATGTAAGGGTCATTGTACTTCAAAAAGGAACGATCTCTCATTTCCCTGGAATACATTTTCACTTACCTACATAATGTTTTGCTAATGAGGCAAAGTTAAGGAATAAATGTTGCTTTTTAAAAAGTACCATTGGCTGTTAAGCCAGTTGGAAGAAACCATCCAATAGACAGAGAACTGGAAGAAACTTTCCAATTATAACAGTTACAAATCACTACAGACTCCAGAAAGAAAGCCTGGAGGTCTTAGGGGTTCCACTGGCTAATAGCAGCATTCCTGGGCCCTGGTGAGAAAGAGATTGCTGGACCCTACTCGAGACCTTCTGGCTACAACTTTGGAATCCTGATAAGCTATCCACCTATGAGAACCACTTATCCACAATATCCCAAAGTCCTTCCGCTTGAATGAGGTCAACTTTTTCTCAGCTTTCCTAAAGGAAATGCAAGAGTGGAGAAGCTAAGAGGTAACTAAGGAATTTCCCTGCTGCATCTGTACAGCTTGCTTTTCTCATTACACATTGGAGAAAGATAATTTATGGAAGGTCACAGGTCCTTTATATGATATAAATACTACTGTTATCATAATCTTAGGATAGAGGATTGTGAGACACCCAATAAATCAGATCTAGCCACTTGCCCCATGGCCATAATATAGAGGACCTGTGGCCTTCCTTAAATCATTATCTTTCTCCAATGTGTTTTAATAAGTGGCCACTTATATTGAATGGCCAAAATTTCAAGTACACAATTACTAAAATTACAGGTATATTTAGGCAGTATACAATTTTCATAAATATGCTTTCTGCTAGAACATGTTCTCCCACTTTCAATTATGATAAAGTGGTGAGATCACATATTCACTTGTCCTTCTTAATATATCCCTTATACAGTATCAACTGTTCTCTTCCTACATACTCACATGCTGATCTCAGATTTCAACATAGACCTAAATGCTGATCTCTCCCTCCAAGCTTTATACTAACTGTTAGGCCCGATGCTGCCTAGTTATTTTAAATTTGGCTTTCAAAATCGCATTCTCTTTCCTTTTGGAATATCTTACCATCTTCTAGCTTTACAAAAGACATTATCATTCTCCAATTGTAAATCTCAGCATAATTTTACAATGTTACTTCTCCCTTATGCCTGTGTCCAACCACTGCCTAAAGCCTGTTGGGTTCTTTAATTAAAACAGTGTATTTCTAGTTCAGTGGTTAAGAGCACTGATTGCTCTTCCAGAGGACCTGGGTTCAATTTCTAACACCTACATGATAGTTAACAACTGTCTGTAACTCCAGTTCCAGGGGATCTGGCACCGTCCCACAGACAGACATGCAGGCAAAACACCAATGTGCATACAAATAAGTAAATTATTTTTTAAAAAGATAGCAACTCTTTATGTTGTCCATGCTGGCTGGCTTCAAGTTTAAAATCTTCTCTCTTGTTTCTTAAGTGCTGATATTATAGGAGTGGTGACTCCTGGGTCAGTCTTTTCATTCTTCCTAAAGTTACTATTCTAAACATCTTCTATGAAATTCTGTCTTCATTCCTTTTACTTTTTGAGCAGTCAAACTGTATGGCACAGAGTCATCAAAGTAAATTTCTGAGTAAGTTAATACTGCTTCAAAACTCAAAATTTTATCCATTCTTAACAGATCAAATCATGTTTTGAACTGGCATGTGAAATCCTCAATACTATAATAGGTTTAGAGTTTCTCCAATCCAGCCAGCTATAATTGGAAGCACAGTACAAAATGAACATTCAACTTTAGTGAAACTGGATTCTTTAATTGGCTAGCAACTTTGGCTATTGTTCATTTGGGGCCTTCAGTTGTGTCTTTCCATCAATCTAGGTTTATTTTCCTGTTCTTGCACAGCATCTCAGTGACTAGCAGAGGGATAACTATTTAAACAGAGGTTTGCTTTATAAAAGAGTACACAAATAGCAATACAACTGAAGATTTCCTGTCTGTAACTGAAGTCACATGAAGCTAAATGTTAATTCCACTGCAAAGTTGGATAGAACTAAGTCACATGGTTTTGAATACATCACTACATATTTGAGACATCAAGCCCCAGTTCACTGTACTATAAAAACACTGATTAAATTAGTTTCAGAAAATTGTTCTGCAGCCAAGGAGCTATCTGCTGCACAATGGACCATGCAATAAATCTTAGAGTATACATGCTGACAGGTGTGAGATGATTTATTGAATCATGAGACAAGGGATTGTGGACAATTACTAAGAAACATACACTCTTTTCAATGAAACATTATTTTACTTAACACAGGCAATTGAGACGGAAACTATTATAATAATAGCCACCTTTTCTCAGACATCTCTAATTCTACATATTAAAGATGATCCAGGAATGAAATCATTAGATGGTGCTGTTGGCACTACATCAGACAGATGACTTAATAATGATCCATCTCCCTGCAGCAACATTCAGCTCTGTTAATAATCAAAGAATGTATACTACCCATGACCTCCAAACATTGCTTTAATCATGGTAGCACTAGGATTTACAATATCTGATCTGATTTTTCTTTGCAGTGAGATTCTGTTTTACTTAATGATCAGTAATGGAATTAAACTTTCACTAAAAGTTGTTCATTTTATTCCATTTTTATCATAAACAATTTTTCAATTAATGTTCATCCTTTCCATTAACTTTGATTTTTTTCATCCACATACATACAGTTTTAGAAGTATAATTGCTAAATCAAAATTTTGAAACTAAATAGATAATGTTGGTGGTGATAGAAAATAATATCAATATGGAATAAGCATTATTGATGTTATAGACTGTCTTTTATATATGACAAAAATGTAAAGGATAAGAGCTTAACTTCAAGACAACAAGTTATTATAACAGTATTATGAAGACATGGAATGGATTCTCAAAATCAGCTGCTTCTGAACTCAAAGCAACCACCATAGCAAAACGAGCAATTAATCAAAAAAATAAAATAAAATAAAACACCCAAATCAGTCATTTAAATTTCCTTCATGGTTAAATTTCATTATAAGGATCACTTAGCTGGATGAAAATGAAAACTATTTGAAGCTACCTACACTTGCCATAATAGGCAAGCAATCAATCCCCTTTTAAGTTTGGTTTAATGAAAAATGGCATTTGATGCTCAAGTTACAAAGCTAACCCAATATACCTTGGGAGCAGCTGATATAATTATGTTGTGATATGTATGTAGAATGGGTATCTCAATCAAAAAGGCAGGTTTTACTTTGTTATTGGAGTTCAGCTTCTGAAACACAGTCATTTCCAGGCCAGTGAAGGGTATATAATAGTCCTCATCACAAATAAATGAAAAGATATTAGGGAATCTGATATTCTTGCTCTTGCACACTAAACCCCATGGAATATCCTACTCTGACACAAACTCTTTGTTCTGGAAAGAGTCACTTAGGAGCCTTCTGTAGGCTCAGGAGATCAAAGAAATTTGATTCTGGTTAGAGTTAGCATTGTGCCAGAGAGTTGGAAAGATAATAGTGTGTGTTAGTTCCCAGCTCCTCTGGCGTGGGAGGCAAATGCTCTACTACTGAGCTACACCCCTATCACACTGTTTGTATCCATCTTAAAAATAATTTTAGTTCCTGAAAATAGAGATCAAGTTAGGACTGTTTATTTGTCCAAACAGTGTCAGGAAGTAACATGATTATTATCCTGTTTTATAGATAACAGAGTCTAAGTTCATTACAATATGAGTGGTTCAAGATCTGTGGAATCCTCAACTTCTTAGCAGTTCTTAGCACCAGTTCAAAGACTTTGTTTATTGTTTTTGGTTATAAAGACAGATTCTTGATATATAGCCCAAAGTGATTTCAAACTTCCACTCTAGACAAGTCTATCCTCAATTTGTGGTTAAAAAAAAAGTATGCCACCACACTTTGGATATGGCTTACGTAGGTAAGATTGTATTCCATGGCCAAGTGTTCATGTCTTAAAATTATATTCCCATTATGAGACATAAAGGAGGTAGAAATATAATCTGGCTATGGTGTTCAGAGGTTAAACTTGGGAGATGATAAAGATTAGAAAAGGTCACCAGTAGGGAGCCCTCAAAGTTGAAAACTGATGGCATTATAAAGTGATGGGAGAGACCAGAACATGCATGCACATTCACTATCGTTTTCCACATGATGTACTCCCAGTCTGCTTCCAGAACGCCATTACCAGATATAGTCTTTCAAGATCAAGTGGCAACTTAATCCCAAACCCCAAATGTGAATTTATAGATTACAAGAAGTTCTCAGGTTATGAAGAGAAACTGCTGCTGCCTAAGAGTGGGAAGCATGGCAGTGGTATTTATAAAGTCTTGATGTTTCTAAAAAGTTTCACTTATTTACATTGTGATTTTCTATAGTATGAAAACAATGAACTAGTTCAATGAACTGTCTCAAACACTAACACTTTTTTTCGGACACCAGCTAAGAAGCTGTTTCTCTTCTGCTCTTATCTGGAATGTGCTGCTGTGTTAATACAGAAGTTAGGAGACACTTGAATTATAGATAATGCCAAGTTCAGGTGTGGATAATAGGCTTCCTTCTGTGTCTCACAGCAGGCAAATACAACTTCACAGTGTCTGAACAGTATCTAACCTTAAAATTTGCATCTGAAGAAAATCCTCTTCAATGTACTGTGAGGCAGATTTTCTATGGAAGAATCATTTCTGGTAACTAAGCATGTATACTGAGGCTGCTAAAAACTATAAAGTTTTGAGTTATCAACTGATAAGCATTGTCTTCCCTCTTATTCTAAAGAATTTTAAACTGGGGATTCTATAGTAGTTTTAAATTTGCTGCACTGTGTAGTTTAACAATGTATTTCCTAAACACCAAAGTCTGGATGGACCTACATTTCTAGTATTTATTTCAAACTGCTTTCTGGAAATGAAAGGGGAATTTACAAAAATGAGTCCAAATCATAAAATACAAAATCCCAAGTATAAATTTTGTGAGCACATGTAGAAATAAGAGTCAGATTGATGAGTGTGAGGGTGGATAGGGCTTCAAGGGAGGAATATTTTATTCCAATGATTTTGGGAGACATCCTTTGCTAGGTATTTCCACCGGATTTCCCAATACCCCGGCATATTTATTTCTAGAAGCCATTTTACCATTGTTTAGTCAGATGATTAAGGAGCTGGGGGTGTATGCTTATGAATGGAATTGAGGTCAACAATATTCTTTCAGCATAGAATGAATTCTGCAAAATAATGGACATTTAAAATGGCTCACACATTTGAATCATATCAATTACATTATTATGAATTTTAACCTAAATCAAAAATTAACACTATATAACTGGAAGGCATGTTGAAAAAACAAAACAACCATAACATCTAAATATACCTATTAATGTGTTTTATAGATTTTTTTAAAATCTGAGTTGAGTTCAAATTGACCATATGCTCTCTTTGGCAAATTTGTGATTTTCCAAAATAATTATAAAAATAGAAATATTTTGATCATTGCTATTTGTATATACAGTGTTTCCATACTATACTTTGTGCTGTTGAAATTAAATGTCTAGAACCTTAAAAAAAAATTATGGGTCATTCCTTTCAACTCTCTGCCAGTTCTAAGAAATCAAGTGCCACAATGAGGATTAGAATGGGGAGCTTGTAGACCTAAGTAGTGTGGAAATTATTTTCAGACATAGAGTGTAAACAGAAAGGTAAAAATGAATGGGGCAAATTCGAACCTTTGCTATTCTAAATACTGAATTTGCTTCAATTATGAAAGTTTAAAATGAAAACTAATTTTAAAATAAGTATAAGCTAAGTATATAGTAATGGTTGATGGATATTAACTTCATCAACAACAAAGTACATTTTTACTAATCTGGGTGTTTGCCTATTCAAATATTGCATAGAATCAGTATTTTTGAATTGCACTGGAATGCATTTAGATGTTAGTGTAACAAGAGGTCCTGGCATACTCCATTCTATTCTGCCCCAAACTCTTAAGTATTTCAAGGATATTCCTACCAGGTAAAATCAAAAGGTACAATTATAATTGTGTTTGAGTTGATTTTTTCTTTGGAATATAGATAATTATGGCCTATAAATATAACTCAGCAGCATAAACCCTATTTAGTATACATAAAGTGTTGGCTTTGATCTTTAGCACCAGAAACAACTGAAAAAGTCTAAACCAATTTAATACTGGTTCAATAAATGAAACTCTTATTTCAATTACCAGAAATGTAACATAATAATATAAATGTAACAATATTTCCTATGACTCACACCTCGGTAAGGAAATGATTATGATACTATACATACAAAAAGATTCCCAAATATGTTTAGTATTTGTCAGCTTTGAGAGATCAATTACTAACCATGACATAAATATTAACATCTTTGGTAAATTCAGTTGTGTAGAATTTTTATTGCTAAACACACTTAGCACTGGGGGAGCTGAAGAGATGTCTCAGTGGTTAAGAACACTTGTGACTTTCAAAGAGGTCCTGGATTTAGCCCTCGCCATCCACATGGTAGCTTACAAACAACTTTAACTCCATTTCCAAGCAACCTGCTGCTCTCATCTGGCCTCTCTGGGCACTGCACACATGTGATGCACATACATATATGCAGGCAAAACACTATTACACATAAAATAACACTTTAAAATCTTTCTTTAAGAACACACATGGTATGCACTCACTGATAATTGGATATTAGCCCACAAGTGCACAATATCCAAGATACATCTCACAGACCACATGAAGCTCATGAAGGAAGAAGACCAAAGTGTGAGTGCTTTGGTCCTTCTTAGAAGGAGTAACAAAATATTGATGGAAGCATATATGGAGACAAAGCATGGGACAGAAACTGAAGGAGGGGCCGTCCAGAGACTGTTCCACCTGGGTATCCATCCCTTGTGCAGTCACCAAAGACAGACATTGATGTGGATGCCAGGAAGTGCATGCTGACAGGAGCCTGATATAGCTGTCTCCATAGAGGTCTCCCAGAGCCTGAAATATACAGAGGTGTATGCTCACAGCTAACCATTGAACTGATCATGGTGTTCCCAATGGAGGAGTGAGAGAGAAGACTGAAGGGGCTGAAAGGGTTTGTGGCCCCATGAGGAGAGCAACAATACCAACCAACCAGAGCTCCCAGGGTCTAAACCACCAGCATGGGAGCACATAGGGAAGGAACCATGGCTCCAGCTGTATATGTAAGAGAGGATGACATTGTTGGGCACAGGTGGGAGAGGAAGTCCTTGGTACAGTGAAGGCTGGATGCCCCAGTGAGGGGTAGGGGAGGTGGGAGTGGGAGGGTGGGTGGGGGCACATCCTCATAGAAGCAGGAGGAGGGGGGATGGGATAGGGGGTTCCTGGGTGGGGGGCATAATTGGGAAAGTGGATCACATCTGAAATGTAAATAAAATATCCAATAAAAATCTTTCTTTAAAATTTATATTCATAAAAAGAGAAAGATGGCAACGGAAATGTTGTGCTCCATGGTTTTCTTATTCTCTACAAATTACCCTTAGGCTTATCCAGTTCCCAAATTTCTTGGTCATTCTACTCTTCCAGCTAGCAAGGTTTGTTTAGAACTATAAGAAGTCACTATTCACAACAGCCAAAACATGGAAACAACCAAGGTGTTTATTATCTGATAAATGGATAAAGAAAATGTGGTACATAGACATAATGCAATAATGTTCCACCATAAAACATAATGAAATCCTGCCATTTGTTACATGAATGGACCTGGAGGACATTCTGTTAAATGAAATAAGCCAAGCATAAAAGATAAGCACCACATGGTCTCGTTAATTGACAGTGCTATATAGAATCAACTAATCAGGGCTCTTAGAGGCTCACAGAGACTGAAACAGTAATCATGGAGCCTGTACAGGTCTGAGCTAGGTCCCCTGCATATATGTTGTCGTTGTTAAACTTGTGGTTTTTGTGTGGCTTCTAACAATAGCAGTGGAGTGTTAAAGGCATTTAAAAATGATAATTACTGGTCTTTAATTTTTCACAGTCTGTACAGTTATATCATTTTTTTTCTTTCAGATCATCGTTACTGCTGTTTTCTCAATGATGTTGTGAAAAACAAGCCTAATCACTTTTTGTCATTTTTTTACAGCTATCATCTATGGTACAAAAACAACCTCTTGTTCAGAACTTCCTGGGATAAAGAGCAATTTAAGCTTCCCAGGTTGTCACATAACCCACCCTTGTCAGGAGAAATACTCACATCACTCATCTTCTAGAACACACCTTTGGGATACTTGCTTTCATAGAACCCCTTAGGAATATATAACTCTCATCAGAAGTGGGAAAATTACTCTTACCTAAGACTCTGAGACTTGGGTGTCAAAGATTAAGGCAGCTGCGGAGTTTTATTAGGGTGGAGTGAGCAAAGTTAGGTAATTCAATCATCACACACTGGAGGGACAATTCAAACCTCTAGCATGATTTCCTATCACATACTTTTAAACACACTTGCCAAAGAAGACACAGCTTGAAACTTTGCCAGTGTTATGGCAAAAACATCAATTTCTTCTTCTTCTTCTTCTTCTTCTTCTTCTTCTTCTTCTTCTTCTTCTTCTTCTTCTTCTTCTTCTTCTTCTTCT
>NW_021604589.1:7786187-7824679 GCF_004785775.1 Grammomys surdaster | reverse complement strand
CTTCTCCTTCTCCTTCTCCTTCTCCTTCTCCTTCTCCTTCTCCTTCTTCATCGCACTAAAAGTAATAGTTTGCTACTATTGATTGAAAGTTTTTGCAAAAATCGGGTTTTTTACTTTTTAAAAAACATTAAATGCAAGTTTATTGGGAAGTTGCTCTAGGGTGAGTTCACTGGCCCCTAATACTGAGGCCAGGGAATTTTCCATGTAAAGGGAGAGAGTGGATGAAGAAGAGAAAGGAAGAGCGTGAGCACAGGGATAGAAAGTGGGGGAGGGAGAGAGGAGGGAAAGAGGAAGAGAAAGAAAGAGAGAAAGAGTGCATGCACAAAGAGTGGGGAGAGAGAAAGGGGGAAAGGGAGAGAGCAAAAAAGAAATGGGAGAGGAGAGATGTCATCTTTTACTTCTTTACAGGCTTAATCTCATATTCACACTATACATGAGTTATGAATGGTAGATAGTCCTAGACTTTTGTGGTGTTTGTTTTTGTTATTAACTTGAGAACTCTGATTTAATGATGTTCAGAATGCTTCTCAAGGTCAAGCTTATTTGAGGCAGAGCCAAAATTCAAACTAAGTTTGGTGAGACCACAAATCACAAATCACCTTTAACTGAACAGAATTAGAGAAAACCTAATAATACCAAGTAGGTTAAAGAAGAAGGCCTCAAATATACAGTGTACTGCAAGCACAGTTTCCAGTACATCATGATCCTATCAGAGAACAGTATAGCCCTCTCAATAATGCTTCACCTTGACCCATCCAGTGCAAGAATGTTAAGAGATATAATTTTGTAGTAGAAAATTTATTTTGTTTTACCTTTTCTACTCTTTAGTCACTCCTAGAAACTACTGATGGAATGTCCCTTTATAATTTCAAACACAATGGTGAGTTTTAAAAGATGGGAAGAAAACAGACAAGATACTATGCAAACATAGAGCAGAAGGAATGAAATCACATTCTTTGAAAAGTCACTATGAGGGTAACTACCAAAGAGAGAAGAGTCAGTTGTTCAAGGAAAAGACTAGATTCAATGGCTTTTTAACCATTTAGGAGATCTAATTTTTAATGAGTGTATTTTGGAAGAGAAGTTATACAAAAGGTAGAAAAGACCAAAATTGTCTGAAGATGCAAACAATTAATACTGTGAAAGAGAAATGGTGATGACTTCATTGCCACCACATCAGCCTTAATCCATGCTTACTGGTTTCGTTGTTCATATACTTACTTGCTTTTAAGAGGGAGATAGAACATGAACTTGGATGGGTCAAGAAATGGAGCAGGTTTTGGAAGCAGTTGGAGGATTGGAAGGAATATGACCAAAATATATTATATGAAATTCTCCAAACGTAGTTTTTAAAAATGCTTCTTAACCCTACCCAGGCTGCGTTATTGAACATAATACTAAAAGTTGCTCAGAATTATTCAGGAAAAATTAGAATGAAATATTGCCTATGGATCATTAGTACAATAATAAAGAATTGAGAAGTCTACAGATTTTTTTGTTGTTGTTTTTGTATTGTTTTGATTTGTGGGAGGGTTGTTGTTGTTTTGTTTAGTTTTTACTGAGTGAAAAAGAATCAGGTTTCATGTCCTTTTGAAAATATTTTTCTTGCCCAGTAGTAGTGGCTCATGCGTTTAATCCCAGCATTTGGGAGGCAAAGACAGGTGTATCGCTCAGTTTGAGGCCAGCCTGGTGTCTGGAGAGAGAGAGAGAGAGACAGAGACAGAGAGAGAGACAGAGAAAGAGAGAGGGAGGGAGGGAAGGAGAGAGAGAGAGAGAGAGAGAGAGAGAGAGAGAGAGAGAGAGATAAAGAGACACACAGAGAGAATATTTTTCTTCTCATTTTAGTCATCTAGTCATATCTGACTTTCTGGCTGTAAACGTTTCTTTGACAGGAATAGTCCTAAGTAATTACTCTGTTAGACACTGACTAGTATTAAAACATTAGCCAAGCCATTTAAAATACAGACATTTCCCAATGACATAGTAAATGAAAGTTTTCTGTGTGTTGGACTGAGAACCTACATAGTCCAGAAGATAACTGCCAAGTTTATATGACACCATGAATTAAACTTCTCTAGAACTCAATAAACTATAGATATACCTCCAAAATAAAGACTACACCCAATAGAAAAGAACACCTATGGGGCTGGTGAGATAGCTCAGTGGTTAAGAGCACTGACTGCTCTTCCAGAGGTCATGAGTTCAAATCTCAGCAACCACATGGTGGCTTACAACCATCTTTAATGATATCCAATACCCTCTTGTGGGGTGTCTGAAGACAGCTACAATGTATTTACATATAATAAATACATAAAAAAATTTAAAAAAAAAAGAAAAGAACACCTATTTAAGGCTGGTATGTCTGCGAACTATCTTTTGGACTTCTAATAACCAACTGGGAAATCTGAGCTCTGTGTGGGCAAACTGGCTCATGGGTCAAATCTGGCTAACTACGCATTTTTACAGTTGTCATTAGAACTCAGCAATTCTGTAGTGTGTCTATAGCTGCTTTTGTAGTACAATAGAATCAAACAATTCTGACAGAGACTACATGGCCCAAGAAGAGCAACTGGCCCTTTTCTATGTTTGCTGATTCTGTCTTTAGGAACTAATCTAGTCTTTAGTTTCTCCACTCATAACATGAAAGACTGGGCAGAACTAAAATTTGTCCACTAAGCTGATATATCAAAATCCCTGGATCAGTGGGCTAAAAGGAAGTAAGTCCCCATACTTCGTTACACATAAACTTCTTGTGAAGAAAGTAGAATCTGCCAACAGGAACAAACACTTGGAAATCATGCCTAAATAAATTTAGCCCTGGCATTGAAGATTTCAATTTGATTTAGAACTTTCCATGTCCTGGACTTGAAACATCAAGAATTTGTGGATTTGCATGGATCAAGATAGAGTGCTCTATAAATATAAATGGTCCTTTGGAAGAGACTTGAAATTAGACTAACAGATTTAATGAGTTAACTTTTGATCTAGGGAAATAATTCACTTTAAACATATCACAATGAAAATGGTTACTCATCAAAAATAAGCCCTGTCAGTGACAGTCTCAGCTGGCAAGCCTTTCTCTGAAGATTCCCCACTTGGAGGAAAGCCCCAGGCTCTCTTGACTCTGCCACAGACAGCTACACCTGGAAGGCAATCCTAAGAACAAGCTGCCAAACACCAGGAAGTCTGCTGGATAGCAGATAATATCAAAAGCACCTAAATCATGTTTTGGGAAGGGATTAAAGAATATTTCCTAAGCCTTTGGAGGTTTAAATATTGTTGCAACAGTCTTAAAGATGGCATGTGCAGGTCCAGACTGCTTAGGAAAGAGCTAGAAGTGCACAGAATGGAGAAACCTTGCTGTGCTCTGAGCTTTGAGGTGGCTTTCAGGCTGCCAGGCTACCAGCATGCCTTTCAGGATGACTACAGATGGCAATGGGTGAGTTGTAGGGGGTGGTCTCTGTGAAGTCTGGGCTCTATAACTAAAAATAAGCTGGTTTTCGAAGTCATTGGTACAAAGAAATGATTCTGAGACTGAAACTGACCACAGCATTGTTGGCAAATCTATGTTGGTTCAACTCATGCCTCTTCCTCACTGGCATAACTCATGCCTCTGTACCACTGCCATCTGAACCTAGATGATTCTTTTCTCTGGGGCCTAGCCAGTGCATTTAGAATGTTTAACAGCATCCCTGACCAATCATATCAATAACATCAGCCTCATTCTTTTCTGAGTTGAGCTAGTAACATAGTGGATGATGTTTTCCCAATGGGCCTCATGATTTCTCACTATTCTATCTCAAGGTGAACTAAAGTTAATTTTATACTGAGGCAAGAAAAAGAGGAAATAACCACATAAGATAACTATATGCTATTTATGTGGTGACATTTTATGATGCCCCTATTTTTTGCCTGAACTAATGGTGATAGCAAAGACCGAACCCAGGGCCTTGTGCATGCTAGGCAAATATCTTACCACTGAGCTATAACTCCAGCCCACTTGTCCTAGAACCTACATTCTTTCTGTTAGTATTCTTTTTGGCATTGCTATGGTAAGATCCAAGCCTTCTCACATGCATGAATTTCACCAAATTTTAACATTTTTATTATGAAAGAGGATGTTAGTGTATACCCCAAACTGGTCTTGTACTCATTCTGCATCCCAGGCAGGCCTTGAGTTTGCAATCCCATTGCCTCAATATCCTGAGTATCTGGGACAGGCCTAACCCACTGTGCCCCGTAGAAATGATAGTTTAGTACAATTTTGCTTTTATACATTTTTGTCTTTGGTATTGGGAATGGAACCCAGGATCTTGTACGTGCCAAGAAAGATCTCTAACACTAAGCTAAATGCCCCCATTCTAAGGGACTTTCTTGAAAGACATATTTAGGAGGCAATTTGTAGATTTAGAAAGGAACACCAAGGTCTGAAAAGAATTATTTTAACTGTTTATATATTTGAAATTTAAGAGAATGGCTGGCAGGCTGTGGTTTTCTTTTTTATCTGATGGGCAAATTCAGCCTACACAATAGAGACTATAATCTTTTTAAATTATTACAGACTTTTTCACTTGTTACTACAAATATTCGTTGCTGATATAATACCTTGTAGGGATTTTTAGTGTTCCAGTTGTTGAAAATGGATAATCAGATATAAAATAACTGTAATATATATATGCACTGGACTTGAGAAATTAAAAAATATTTAGAAAGGGAAGACTCGGGCTTAGGAATGTTTATAAAATAATAGGCAAATGCAGATCATTGTGCAGGGGTGAAAAAGAGCTGAGGAATGATGAAGATGAGAAAATTGTGCTCAAATCTAAACTATAACGTTCCACCATGCACCTCAATTTGTTCTTTTAACAACAATCAAGAGTTACTACAGGGAGAGGCAGAAGAATTTAGTACAGAAATTACTCACTTTTATTTACATAAAATATATGGTCCAACATTTTAATAATAATAATTTTTGTCTGTAGAGTTACAGAAAAAGCTTAAAATCTTCAGTAAGCAAGGAAAGATAGAAGTATATAGAAAACACCGATCAGAACTGAAAGAGGAAGTACTATATCTTTTGCTCAGTAATTTCCTGGTCAAGTGTTAGAGGGTTGAATTTTCAATTATTTCCTCCAATTCACAGATGTGGAAACTAGGCTTAGAAAGGATCAGTTTGGTTTTAGTCCTTAAATTTACAGAACTATAAAAAGGGAAGATCATAGCATATGTTTAAAATCAGATTTCATTTTGCTTAAGAGCTGAAGAATCATAATATGCATTGGAACAAGACCTCCTCCAGGACTTCCTGTGCATATCTGTGCACAGGAGTTACTAGAGTGTGCCATCATGCCTGGCTTTTCCGCCCTAAACATATGCTGTAGGGTCATACAACTCAGGGCCTCGTGTTTGCATTGCAAATTCTTCATAAGTGAGACATCTCCTAGTTTCTAAATTCATATTAGTAGGCAAGGCAAATAATGATATTGCAAACGATGAAATGAATTTAGGGATCATCAGATCCATTCATTTATATAATACTTAGGTAGGAAAGATCTGCTGAGTATTCTATATTTCTCTATGTAGATAAAAATGATTCCACAGAGATTTACATGTTTGGACCTGTATTTTTATTTCTTTACATTACTATAGAATATAGACCACATTCACTCATATTCACTACAGTAAAGAGAAATCTTTGCTCTTTTTATAGACCACAGGTGAAAAAAGTGGAGCAAAAATAATCTGTCTCTCTTTCTTTCCTTCTTGCTAAGTTTTATAATGTGCCACTTTTGGGTCATGGCTCTTTCTGCTTTAATAGTGCTAGTGTTTAGTCAAGGACAATATTGAACAAGATTGAAGGCCTGTGTTCCTAAGCTTAAAGTTCTTTGCCTGTAGAAAGTCATTCTTCCCACCCCTATGAGCCTCTGTGTGTGTGTGTGTGTATGTGTCTGCACTGGAGATTAAACCCACAGGATTATTCATACTAGGTAGGTGCACTGCCACTAAGCTATGCCCTAAGTCCTCACTAATATGCTTCATAAATTTGCAATGGCTTTGTGCTTTACAATATTAAGATTTGTTCCAGTATACTAAGCTGTTCTTATACACTAGATACAAGATGTTGAGCAAGACACTTAGACCTATATTTCCTCATTTAACACTCTTACGATCACTAAGAGCCAAATAATGTACTTTCATGCAGGAACTATATGGTTGTTCCAAGGATCAAATAAATAATAGTTGAATGTGCAACTGTCAGTCTGAAGAATTACAAATGCTCCTTCTTACTACAAATGCCTGGTAATAGTGTGTTCATGGTGTCAAGCCAACAAATATTCTTGAGGCTTCTTACAAACCAACTTAAAGCAGTTTTTTGAAAGACAGCTCAGCTTCCTTCTATTACCATCCTGCCCAGGCGTATAAGCCTTTTTTCTAGATGCCTTGATGAATCCTCGGAGGAAAAGAACCACAGCAACTACTTCACTTAAAGAGCTGATCAATGAACAAGTCAGTGAGACCTTTGTTTGCTAAGGCCCTGTACAGCTCTGTTGGAAAACTCTGAAACAGAAGCACTTCCCTTTAACCTCTTCTTGCCTATGACTCAGAGAGTTTCCTTCCAGAAGTAACTGACCATGCTCAGCCTTAAATGAAAGCCTGCCCCTTTTACTCTTAGCCTGGAAATTGACCCCACCAACCAAAAGTAACTAAGCTTTGTATATCAATATCAAGGGTTAAAGGAGAGTGAAATAAGAGCTCTCTACTGGGTCAGGATATTTGTTCTAAAGCATAGGTTTATGAAAGTCCCATAACATAAAAAGCACATCCCCCAACACACACACACATTTGCCCACATTAACACAATAACACTTTCCTCAGTTGGTCTCTCATCTCTCTCTTCCTAGAGGTGGTCATCTTAAAGTAGAAATTACAGCAACTGCTTCTGAGCCTGGCTATTTAGCTGATCTACTCTCCTTTTAGGAAGGATATCAGACCTCTAAGGAAAGCATGTGAGGAGACTGACTGTCCAGCCAGTGAACATCATACCTTTAATAAAAAGGCATCCGGTTTGGATTTTGGCATTGCACATAGCCCTCATATTGAGTCCCAACCTCCAACGCTAAAGAAAGGAATGTCAGTGTTGTCTTTTGAGTATTTCTACAGAAACATGGTTTCTCTTCAGCTTCTAGAATTAGGCAGTTTGTAGTTATTAACATCAAAGTTAGTGATCTCCAGGAATTACTCAGACTGACAACTATTTCTCAGATTGACCTCCTTGGAATTCATTTCATGGTTCTTTTATGCAGTCTTTTGCCATGTGATCTTTAGTTCTAGACCCTGGAAGCAGAGATTTATCTATGTTACTCATTTCTGCATTCTCAGAATTTACCCATTCTTATCTCATAGTGGCTACATAAGGAATCTCCTTGGGTGAATGAGAAGAGTTTATTTCCATTGGTTAAAAAAGAGAATTTGATTAAGCAAATAAGGAAAAGAACAGTTGTGAAGGTACAGAGCAGTAGATGCTTTTAGTGTTTGGTCTATACCAATGTGAGTAAAACCCAAAATTTTCTTTATCTTGCCAAGAAAAAGCACAGAGAGGTAAGGGTGGTAAGTAGCAGATGACACTACTGCTACTCTCTGCATTCTGCATGACTTAAAAAAAAGCCTACCCAGAGTCATGGGTGGTGCACAGAAGCCTCTTGTTTTGCAATCTTTCACTCCAGGGCTATCTTCCTCTGGGTAGCCATCAATAAGAACCTCCTGTTTTCCCACTGTAAATAAAACAGCTGAGATGACAGACCTCAGGGCTCCTCTTGCTAGCATACCAAAGGCAACCGGACAGTACCACTGAGTTTGAGCTAGTCTAAGCTCCCTGTGTATCTTGTTTCTAATCTTTTTAAAAAATATCTAGGGTATAAAACCATGATATCAAGTCAAATATCAGTTTCTCTTTCTTTAGTGATTCAAATTCTCAAACAAGAATATGAATAAACAACATCTGCCTGCAATCTTTAAAATAGTCTGGTTTATAAAGTCATTTCGTTCCTCTTACCACCCATTGCTTCTAAAACGTCAGTTTTGTCACTTAGCTTGGTATAGTGTGAAACGCAAATCAAATTACTGCTAGCCTTTAGAATTAAGTAATGGTTATTCAAAGTATCTCATATTAAGGACCAGAAACACAACTCAATCCTATAGTCACTGAGTAATTATGATACAGTCAAGAAATCCATGATTGAATTCTATAGATGAAGCCTTGACTATACCAATAAAGGTACAGATAAAATAGAACCTGATGCTCATCAAATGCTTCCTGCATGTGATTCTTATACTTGGTACTTTATAAACATTTTCCTTTCTGATGAGAAACAAACAAACAAAAAAGGTGTTTTCCCCAGTTTAAAAATAATACATACCCAATGGCTACACAAAGGACTTGGGCACTGTGCTCAAAATCCTGATCATAAAGTGTATCTGAATGTTTTGTTTGTTTTTTGAGACCCTCTGGGGAAAAACTAAAAAATTAGCATTATTGTCTTTGCTCTGCAGCATCCTCAGGTACCCTGGGAACATATACACAATTCTAGCTCTGAGCATGAGGTCTGGCTATTCAGTATAATCAGTCTATGAAGATGTTGGCAAGGGGAACTCTTTAAGACAGCTTCCTTAATGGCTCTAGAGGCATTCTTCCAAAGCCATATCTCTATAGTAATGTTAAGAGCCTTGTAGGAAGGCATCCTCCTCCTGTAGGATGGTGGCTGGTAGCCAGGCCAGATGTGTATTTAAACTTACTGCAAAGTTGCTGCATATATTTCTCAAAACCTCAAAAATGACTAGATCATTTAAAAATAATGCTGTCTTTGCTGGCCCTGTTAGGCTGGAAGAGAGAGAACAAGCTGGCCACTAGGGAACTGTGATCTGTACAGACAGATGTATAGGTGGTTGGGAACAACTCTGTGTACCAATTTCAGTCTAAAGTATCATAGATACGCAATGTGGTAGAATAACTTGAGCTCCAGGGCACTTTAAAATGTCACTGCAGTAGGTGCAGTGCCCTGAACTGGATTCTCCTTATTGTGAATTAAAAGACAGAAGAGACAGTCACATGCCATCTTCATAATATCTACCTATAAGAGGGATACACTTATACCTGGATCCAGAAGCTAAATAACAGTTCTTCACACCCCCTGCTGCTTTTTAGTCTTCAGGGACAAGACTTTGAATGTCACTTAGATATTGAGCTGGGGTTGCACTGTGTCAATGAAACAGGTCATAAGATGAAAACTAATGCAATGGTCTCTTCATGCTTTTCTTTCCCCTGCGGACACAACAGCACTACCTGTATCTAATATTCTCATTTGACCTTTCTTGCATAAAACATACTTTGCATCACCCTCCTTGCATAAGAAAGCTATTTCCCTGTTATCTTACAGACAGGAATAAAACATGCCCCAAATGTTTAACCTTATAATCAAAGACTCAACAATCTTCTTTAAAAATGCCTCTTCTGATATTATCTCTTCTGGCCTCTCATTCAGCACCCCAAATATTAGCCAGCATTGTTCAGGATTCTAAGCTTCCTTGTCTATTGCTATAGACAGGTCTCTGCTGGCCCAGTGCATGCGCAGAAGCTCTACTCAGCTGCTTTGATGCATAATCCACTCATCTGTCAACACAGCTTAAATCCCGCCACCCTGAAGCAAGGTTTATTGTCTACTCAACACAAGTCATCTCTTCCTCCTCTGGATCCCAAAACAGTTGTCTAACCTATCAGTCACTCCTGCAGGTCATTCAGCAAGTGTTTCTAATTGGCATTCCTCTACCTGTGGCTAGGCACTTTTCAAACTACAAAGTACATTAAAATAACAACATGCACTCTTATCTCACACATAAATATGGCAAGCAATAACTAAAACAATATTGAGCAGCCAGTGAAATGCCAAAGTCCACACATTTAACCATTACACACTGAGTCCTGGTTTCTAACAGTAGTTCTGACATATTGCAGGCTTCCTCTGGGCCTGGCACAATGCTAAGAGTTTACATGAAACACTTTATTTTGTTCTCCCATGTTTCTGTAAAAGAAAGCACAGGACATTACTAGCCTTGTTTTATAGACGAGTAAAGTGGGGAACAGGAACATTAAGTAATGTGCCGAACCATTACATTTGTTTACACAGTCCCATGACTCAGAGGTACCTTGTGTACTTGTCTGTGCACTTTCCTGAACTCCCAGACCTTACAAAAATGATCCCAATCACAATAAATCATCAAGCAATAGTAAATTTCTCTCTGCAAGTGAAGGATAGGAGAGGGAAATCAGATAGGAGAGAGTAGTCAGGTGAAAAGGAGGAGGGAGGGGAAGTGGCTTTGAGCTTCACCATAAGAGTAGGTCCCTGGAGGTGCTTTTTTTCCAACTCC
This sequence comes from Grammomys surdaster, assembly GCF_004785775.1. Taxonomy (NCBI): domain Eukaryota; kingdom Metazoa; phylum Chordata; class Mammalia; order Rodentia; family Muridae; genus Grammomys; species Grammomys surdaster. Next base: position 7,814,257 of record NW_021604589.1, on the reverse strand, counting down.
ATCATAAATATTTTTGTACCAAATGAATTAAATTAAAATGCCAGTTTTATGTATTTAACAAATATTTCAATACCTTATGTTAACCACATGGGAATATTGAAAAACACATTCACATTGTAGACTACAGAAAAATTGCCACGAAATATGCACAAACAGAAAGTATATTTTTGAAGGAGACAATTGGAACTGGTGAGACCACCCCCACATAACCAAAACATTTTAAAAAATGCATGACTCATTTTCTTAAGATATAATGTGGTAAAATATGATCAAACCTATATATAATTTAAATGAAAATCTAATGTAAAATACTTGTGAATTGCTTCATAAACCTGTACAGGATTACAGAAAGGATGTAGTATGTGATAAAAAGTCAAATTTGAATGATGGATACAGGAGTTTTTATAGATCTTTATTAAACTTGGCATTGCTTTCTAATATAAAACTTGAAAGTGGTGTATGGAGTTCTATTTTTTCCCCCTGGAAAGACTTTTTCCATCTCTCAGACCGGAATCTGTGTCCTTGATTTGGATACAGTATGACTTTTTCTACTAGCAGCAAGGAAAATTATTATTATTATTATTATTATTATTATTATTATTATTTGGTTTTTCAAGACAGGGTTTCTATGTCTAGCACTGGCTGTCCTGGAACTCACTCTGTAGACCAGGCTGGCCTTGAACTCAGAAATCCACCTGCCTCTGCCTTCCAAGTGCTGGGATTAAAGGCATACACCACAACTGCCCGGCTTTTTTTTTTTAAGGAAAATTATTTGTATGTTAGATTTTCCTACAAGTCTGTTAGCTTTGTGAAAGGATGACTGCTTCTGTACATATGACCTTCGCTTAATAAATGGATATTAACTTAATTATTTATTACCTCTCGAAAAGTCTATAATCCTGTAAGTTATTAGTAACATGGCTTCAAATATCTTGAAACAAGGAAAATGTGGTATGAAGAGAACTTTAAAAGTTCACTCTCTTTAGTTTCCACTTAGCTTAAATGTACTTCTCTGAGTAACTGAGTAACCAGAATACATACATGGGATTTTTGGTGGTAACGACATTTGAGTCCATAGCCTCTCACATTCTAGGCAAGCACTCTTCCAGTGAATACCTCCAGTCCTTCCTTTTAGCTCTTAGTTTGAAAGAGTGTGTCACAAATTATGTTGCCCTGGCTGGCCTTGAACCTTTAATACTCTCCTGCCTCAGCCTCTAGAGCAGCGGTTCTCAACTCGTAGGTCATGTCTTCTTTGGGGGCTGCATATCATATATCTTGCATATTAGATACTTAGATTACAACTCATAGTAGTAGCAAATGAAATAATTTTATGGTAGGGGGGTCACCACAATGTGAGGAGCTGGATTAAAGCATCATAGCTTTAGGAAAGTTGAGAACCACTGAGAATCTCAGTAGAGTAAGTGAGATTACAGGACTGTGCAACCAGGCCCAGCCATATTACTATTTTTATAGTAGAAATATATAATAGAAATGCCAAGAAAAAAAGAAAACAATCTGTAGCTCGGCATCCCCTCACACCATTGTTGTAAATTGGGAAAGATTTTCAAAACATTGAACATCTGGGCATGATAATATACACTGACATTGCTGAGGCTGGAGAACTGCTGAGAATTCAGGACCAACTTGGGCTATAAAACAAGTACCAGGCAAGTCAAGGCCTCACAGGGAGACCCTAGCTCATAAACAAACAAACAAACAAAAAAATAAACCTAAGAGTGAAATTCCCTATCTCCGCATCGGTATGCAAAGTGCTACATAAAGTTGAGCTTAAACTGGAACCTTCAGAGGAATAATTTGAAGTTCTTAATGGTTAGATCCACTGAAAGCTGTGCTCCATGAAGAAACTCCCACCCCTGCCTGTAAAGTGAGCATAGCAAAAGCAGTTTCAAGCTTCAGTTTTAGCTTGTCTGAAGGGGCACGTGAAGGACAAAGAAAGTTCAATTTTCTCTGTTGGCATATTTTCATAAGTGCAACTGGAGTCAAGAAACAAGAGGCACAGTGTTTTATGTGCACACAGTAAGAGAGGAATTACTTCACTGTAATTTCTTGGAAACTCTAGATTGCATTATTAATCTCTCTTATATGTCAGTTATGTGGCTCACAAATCCAGTTTTTAAGTAGAGTATGTAGGACTGGAGGGTTTCTTAAAACTCAATTAAAATGATGTTTTGAAATGTCCATGTTTTGATATCACTTATTACTTTAAACAACAGAATTTAGGAATTGTGAGTTTAATTTTCTCATTGCTTCTCTATACCATGAGCATTTACCAAGAATAGTTCCTGAAAAGAACAGATTAAGGGCATGACACTCTTTCAAATGATGTGAAAGATACTTTTAATATTTTTAGTTTTTGAGACAAGGTCTCTATGGAGATGTGGAAGATTTTACATCTATGAATCCTACATGTTGAAATTTTATGGCATTTTATCTTTTCTCCTTCAGTTAAAGATACCAATGTACAGAACCATATTTCATTTCTGTTTTTGTTTTGTTTTTTAAGATAGGGTTTCAGTATATAGTCTTTGCTGGCTTAGATCTCACTATGAAGCCCAGGCAAGTCTTCATTTCACAGATATCTATATGCCTCTGCCTCTTGTATGGTGGAATTAAAGGCATAGACCACCTTGTCCAGCTATACTTCATTTCATACACCTTACATACTGAAATCTAATGAAATTAAAAACAATCCCCCAAATTTAGGTTATTAAAGTAAACAATTTTTCGTTGCAATCGTATCAGCACACTATACATCATTATGAAAGCCCATGGAGCACAATTTACTTTTTCAGATCAGTGTAATAACTACTAAAACATATAGTTCCTTGGATGCTTCTCTTTATTATGCTATTAATTCTTTTTTTTTAAATCAGCATTTATACTGTACCAGGTTTAGGTAAAACAAGAAAGTACATATATTCATCAGTCTGTAATAACTAAGAGCTTCACCTCCCAAATGTCCTATATGATTATGTTTTTTTTTTCTAAGATGAACGACATGTTCCTGAACAAACATGCTCTGTTGGTTTGTTGTCCATGCAAATGCTTAAAAACACATTTCATGGTATAGCTGTAAATAATTGCTCATAAACATATTTTGTTATTAAATAGCTGCACATGTGTTTTGGTGCATTAGAGGTTGTTAATATGCCTATATTTCTGTAATTAGAAAATAAAATATACAACATGGTTAATTGTCAGGCCATCCCTGTGACAATATCAATTCCTGGTAATCCGTATGCTTGATTAGACAAATGTACTGAACTTATGACTAAAGACTTGCATTTTCATCACAGAAAGGGCTACTGAAGTATCTCCTCATAAATTTGAAGATGTTATGTAAATAATTAATGACCATGCTATGACAGCACATGGACACTGAGCAGAACTTGATTACCAGATGCAAATAAGCAACCTGGAAGTTGTTGAATACGCAACCTCATTATGAGGATATTGTTCTAACAAACAACCCTTAATCTAATGAGAAGAAAACTTTCCTGATAAAAAGGAAAGGAAGACCAAAAATCTCTATTCAATCATTCCAAAGGACATACCACCAAAGCACAAGAAAGGTTTAAAAGAGATCACCTCAGATTTCACAAGCTAACAGCTACCTGGAATTTTGAACAATTGACTTAGTCATAATTTCATGCACACTCCTTTCCCTGTTAAACACTTTGGTGATACTTTTCTCTGCTACCACTGTGCAATGCATTACATGAAATGTAATGAGTGGCTATCTTCCCTTGCCTGTGTTACCTAAATTCTTGTGGCAACCTTCCATACATGGTAAAAAGATGGACTGCAGCCACTTACTCCCTGGACATTTGAAGTGAGATATGATGTGCAGGTACTGCATTTGCTTCCCCCATCACATTTAGAAGCAGGGATTCCCTTTAGCACACAAACAATCACAAAGTTGAGTTCCAGATGTGGTTCGTTAATCTTCACCATGGTAAACTCACCTATGTATCCTAAGTAAATATAAGTAGTCATTAATATTAGGAGAAGGGATAGGAACCATTTGTTAATGGTGGTGATATTCTCTGAACAATGATACTCTTTGGATCATTTGATTAATCCTATTTGCTCAACAAGTTGCTCTGTTTTTTTTTTTTCCTGAGAGAAAAGACTTCAGTATATATTTACTTAGGACTTTTAACTTATACTTTGTCTCCTTTTAATTAGTGTCTTGTGATCTAAAAATTAGCTGACAAACATAACACCTCACACAAACTCTCTCAGCCATGTTTTCAATAATTAGATCCACTGTCAACTGAAGCTGAAAAGACATCAGATTTTTTTTATTTGTTCTCTGCTGCTTTCTAACCTTATTTAGAGAGCATTTTTAAGTTAACGTATAACCATATTAATTACTACCCTCCAAGCTGGAATTTGGATAATTTCAAATTAGAAGTGGATGAAATTCAGACAGTCTTGCCTGCAAACTCACTAAATAAAAGAAATTTATACAGATAGGAATGCTCTCATGAAACCTGAGACTATCAGAACATGATAGCTCACCAATAAGCCAAATATCATTTACACAAGGACATCATATGTCCTCTAAAATCTCACATTTGGTACAGACATTTGTTACACACATTCTTCTTTCTAGTCTTTTGTTTGTATAGTAGCTAGATAAAGATACAATGTGGATAAATTACTTTTTCCTGGATGAGTGAAGAAAATAAATGTTTATAAATACTCAAAAGATAGATTTCTATATTCCTCTTTCTCTTTTTCTCACAATTCCTCCCCCAATGCTTTCCCTTGCTCCTCTCTTTGCAACAACTGCAGACATTGAAAATGATCCAGAAAACAGCAAGAGTTGAAAATGATCCAGAGTTTTAGAATTTGCCCTCACCTTGACAACACTGAAATTACAAGCAGCAGTCAACTTTTACAAGATACCCTCATTGTGTAATATTTATAGGCTGCCAAAAACATGCTACAACTAATCAGACAACAAAGGTGAAGAGAAATCCTTCACCTGCCATGTAGCTAGCAGTGAATACACTTCTTATTTCCATGACATGTGCTGGCAGAAAGGGGTTGGCTTAAGGCGGATCGGACTAACCTTCAATTTGTCATAGCGCTCACTCAAAGCTGCCACCTGATGATCGCGGTGCCGCCCAACCAGTTTACACAAGGCACAGATTAACTGGTCATCGGTCACACAGTACATATTCACCTTCTCATCCTCGTGCTCCAGGCACATCAGCCCCCGGATGTGCGAGTCCGGGATTGGCTCAATCAGACGATGGCCTGTAAAGGGCTTCTTGTTCGGATGAGTGGCTTTCAGGCACTCATCACAGTAGGACACTTCACAAGTAACACAGGTCTTCACAGCATCCTGGGCAGGATCCTGGTCACAGAACTGGCAAAGAACCTTCTCGGCAGAGGACATGGTGTTGGCGTCAAAGGCCCGCTCCCTGCGGGTCTCACTGGGAGAATTGGGCCCGCTCACAGATGCTTTCTGAAACCTGTCAATGATGTTTTGTAGGGTGACGTTGCGCTTGAGCCCGTCTAGACCTCGCTGGCTGAGCGTGATGACATGCCGGCAGGTGGGGCACTGGAAGGCGTTGATGGACTCCACAGGCTCGTTGGTGGCACAGTGAGAGACCAGGATGCGGTGGGCACAGTTGAAGCAGAGGCTATGTGCACAGGGAAGCAGGAGAGGGTCCTCAAAAAGCTCCAGACAAATAGGACAGGTCAGCTCCGACTCCAGTGTTTCCATCTTCAGGCAAAACTCTCCGGGGTCATCAGCAAAATCCAAGGAAGCTGATCAGCTATCTGGAAACAGAACGTAAGATTGGATTAAGCATGAGGGGTCAGCCGGGGGGGGGTGGTGGTGTCAGCTTTGAATGCATCTCATAGGTCATTGAAGGAAAATTATGTATATGTTCCAAATATATGTCTTTACTGGGGCAAATGATAAAAAGAGCAAATAAATACAAAACAAAGAACAAAACCACAAGCCTATGATTTTCTTAAATTTCTGATTGTTGAAAGTGGCAGCTTTCTTTTTTAATGTTTATTGTTGTTGGTTTATAGTTTTTGCAGCTTTGGCTTTTAAAAGGTCTAACACCAATCTAATCAGTGACTGAAACTGTAATTTTTATAGTAGGTGTACGATCAGAGTAATCTTATATCACAGACACATTTTCTTTTGGTTAAATTTAAAATGTAGAAACATGTTTATGAACTATAGTCATTCACAGCTTTGAATTTGTGAACTTGAATATTAATGTATATGTATTTTAAAGACTATCAGTTTGTAATAGCAGGACAAGATTTTCAACTGTACAGATGTACTTGTTATAGAGATGAACATTAAATTCTAGGAACTCAAATGCATGAATTTCAGTGGAAATAATCACGTTTAAATTCAGGACATCTTTTTTCAAGACATTCTTGAGAAAAAAGGAACATGGATTTTCTACAAAGATGCTCAGGTTAGAGGCAGTATTTTTGGTATATGCTCATTGCTCATGTACTGATTAATCCAGAAATGGGATGTGGCAGGGGCGGGGCAGACAGAAATACAGAAAAATATCTGGGAGACTTTCTGAAGGCTGTAATACTGATGACTAATATTGTCACATTCATTTGATCAGTTCTAACAGTAATCATTTCAGTTTAGAAAGGAATTTGGAAAGACTATGTAAAGGTTCCTGAAGATCCCAGTGCTGCCCCATTTAGCCCAAAATATCCTCTCAGGCTGGTCACTGTTGCCAGCAACAGGCCTGGCTGGCAGGAGGTCTTGTCTCACACTTACAACCCTGCTGGCCCAGTCATGACCTCTGCCAGCTCTGTTGCTCCCCTCCAAGCCACCTCCGAGTGGCCCAGCTGAATGTTCCCTTTCCCATAAATACCTCATTGCTTTTGTGAACTCCTGCCTGTCTTCCCTTCAAAAAGAGATGACAAAGAATCCCACACAAGAACCAGTTCGTTAGGGTGAAGAGGCCTCATGCTCATTAGCAGGCCTGGGAACTAAGCCTCTTTGAACCTTCTCCCTTTCCAGGCCATTAGTAGAAGGCTGTAGAATGCTGCCTGGCATATTAGCTGCAGCCCATTGCAAGCTGTGGGAGAATAGTGCAGTTTACCAGGTCAGGAGGTTCAAATCACTCACAAGTGTAGAAAGTTCTCAGTTGGGTTTATGGGAAGGCTTCACTTCCAAAGCTGTGTATAGTGATTCTGACAATCAGTCAATTGTATTCACACCTCCACTTCTATACTAAATGCAGGGTTTCTAGAAATCAGGTGACCTTTTATGAAACAATATCCATCTGAAATATGAAGGATGCACTGCTTTGCTGAAACATCATCAGCTCACAACCAACTGAAAGAAGATCACTAAAGAGTATAAAGTATGTCCTGGGCCTGTTAAAGAGTAGAAGAGGAAATTACTAGCTCAGACATGACCTGCGACTAGTCACTCATATTTACTGCTTTATAAAGGAGCGGCTACAATTTGAAATGCCCAGTACTTACTCATCAATTTACAGTCAGCAATGTAAAGCCAAAGGCTGCTCTTACAAAAAAACTTCACCATCCTCCCTAGGGCCCAGGCCTATGTGGCTCTGAAGAAATTGAAAGGTTTGGCCTCTTAATCAAGACTTTGATTAATTGTGGGTAGAAAATTATCTCCTTGTCAAATTCTTTTTCTTTGTTATCAGAAGGATAAAAATCAAAAGGAAAAATGTAGGCCTTTTCCTATACTTTGTTACATTATGGTTATCATTAATTATGCCATATACTTAATTAATATGTTCTTTATTGAGACAGGACTTACTATATATTACTATATTACTATATATTACAGGCTGTCTCCTAAGTGTTGGGATCACAGGAGCAAAGCACTATCATAGGAACACACCACCATGCACAGCCTGCTTATTTTCATTTAATTTTTATTTTAACATATACAGTATTTGCACTTATTTCTATGGTGCCATATTGTAAGCCAATACATAAAACAAAACAAAACAACAACAATAAAAACCAGTGTTGAAAAACTTTAAAAGAAAAAGCAAAAAAAAAAATACCAAAAGTGGGAGTGGGTAGATTATCAATGGTTAAATCACCCATCATGTAACAAGTAGCCTATAATATGAACATTGGAACACCACTTCCCAGAATGCACATAATGCTAGATGGGCACGGAAGTCATCTGTAATGACTTCCAGTACATGGGAGAAGGAGACATAGCATACTCCAGAGAAAGCTAGTTATCCAGAACTCTGTGTTCATCTCCTGCCTTATTGAATTAGGTGGAGAGCAATCAAGGGAGAGTTCCAATGTAAACTCAGGGTTCCACAAGCATGTACACATTAATGTGCCTACACACATGTGATTATGCATATATACATGAAACACAAATCAATTTTATTTATATGTGTTTCATGTATATCAGTGTTTGTTAACTGATGAACAGATAAACAAATGCAGTATTATATACAGAATGAAAAACTACTTGGCCAGAAAAATGGAATTCTATCATCTGTAGCAATATGCATGCAACCAGAGGATATTATGGCAAGTGAAATACTGGAAAATTCCAGACAGCAAGAGATAAATATTGCATAATGACTATGATTTTAGTTGAAGTGCCCGAGTTCTATCCCATAGTGGTACCATCGGAATTCCCAAGAGTGGTTCTACTGTGCAGCCCAATGGGAATGCTGATATTTTACTCACCTATTTGAGAGGGCTACTTATGCTAGGTACTAAGCTGGTCCAAGAAGCCAGAAACTTGTGCTGTCATCACCCCATTTTTATTATCACAATCCCAGCCATCATCACCTCATACTGGGGTTATCACAAGACCTTTCTAAATGCTTTCCTGGCTTCTTCTCGTTTTTGCCCTTTCCCTTATAGTCTATTTTTCCACCCAGCAGCTAGAGAACCTGTTAAAACATGAAAGATTCTGACTCTCTTCTGCTCTTCCCTCCAGGGGCTTCCCATGTCAATCAAATGGAAATTCACCACAATAAAGCCAGCCCTAGAAAACAGACAGACAGTGAGCTCATTTCCTCCCACGCTACTCCTTTCTTATTCTGCTCTGGGCAAATGGCTCCCTTGTCAATCCACAAATATGCCAAAAACATCCCATCTCATACTCAGCCTATACAGTCTTTAGAATCCAAATAACTCTGGGCTCTACAGTCACCTTAGCTGTGCCCACATAAAACTAATTGCCCAACTACCACCATAACTACCCACCCACTATGGAAACCCTTCTTGCTTCATCTCAGTCTGTTGTTCGTTATATCTCTATTGTTAATATATTCTATTACTTTGCTTATTGATATCTCTCTCTATTATCTCTAGCACTGGATAGTGCTGTGTTAAACCAGAGAAGTTTTTTTTTCAGGGTGTGTCAGAAATGGCTAAAATAATGTTCAATGTACAGTAAACTTGAGCATTCATTGATTTCTTCAACTTTAATGGGCTGAAGCTGGATGAATAAAGCACAAATCCTTCCTGTAAAGATTTGTCAATCACTAAAATAGAAGTTAGCCAGCTTTCTGTATAAATGGCAGGGCAGTAAATGCTTTTTGTTTTGGGAGCCATGGGATAGGTATTGCACAAATTAGCATAAAGAACACATAAAGGAATGAGCATAGCTAGGCTTTAATACAACTCCATTTTTAAAAACAGATAATGAGGCAGATTTCACCTGCAGATCTTATCTTTAGAGGAGAGAGATACACACCTGGTCAGAAAGTAAAACAAAAATCGCCAGCAGGAAAGTATGAATAAAATGTCAGGTGGGTAACAACAGGAAAGATGGAGATGCCAGTGTTGGACAAGTGAGTGCATGCTCCCTGTGTTAACAGCAAATTATGTGCAATGGGATTTCACCCTGACATCAATGGAAAAGATGTGAGTTCAGTGCTTGGGGCAATTCATGTAGGAATGATTTAATAGCAGCTGCTTAGATCTGAATCTTTTCCTTTTATTGCCATAGTACTCCACATGGTGTTTTGGGCAAATGTTCACACTATAAATAGTTAACTGAATTAAGTGCTGAGAAGGTAGCTAGATGTGACAAATGAAGTTCAGCCAAGTGGTTAAGTCTTTGAGTCACATAATTCTAAAAAGGAGGGTTTCTGAGTTTATATCTGTAGTAAATTCCACAGAAGCTGCTACACATCATCCTTATTACTAAATAATATCTACATGTCTTTCCCCTCTTCAAGAAATTAGCCTGCCTCATTTTGTATATTTCTTTAAAATATCTAGAGAGATTAAAATACTATCTATTCTTCAATAAATATTAATGTCTTTCCCTTGCCTTGCTTAACAGTTCATTAGAGAGCAGGGTGGGGGAATTCTAGGGCAAAAGAAATGGCTTCACAGTTAGGAGCACTTGCTGCTCTTTGCAGAAAACCTGGGTTCAGTTCCCAACACCCGCATGGAGGCTCACAATGCCCTCATCTGACCTCCACAGGTGCTAGGCATGAATGCAGTACACAGATACAGCATGCATAACATTCATACACATAAAATATATCTAAAAATGAAAATAATATATTGGGTAACATAATAAAATAGGAAGTCCAAAGGCAGAGTAATCAACTCTATACACTAGGAAAAAGGAACAGGACAGTTTCCTCAGGGTAAAAGGTGAGGTAATTTTCAAAAATTGAGCAAGGCCCATCGACAAGATAGTGGGGGGTTGGGTAGGATTTGTGCAAAAAAAATGTTATCTTTCTTTTGTTTTTTTGCCTAACCTTCACAGTTCAATTTTTTTTTAAGCTAGCTTTTTAGAATTTACTACAATAGAAGGAAATCACACGTGCATATTGTTGTCAGGAAATTCTATAGTTCAACACTTTAATGAATAGGCTGATTGGTCTTTATTCAGGAGAAGGAAGTGATAACCATGAGAATTCCTTGCAACAGACTGGGAATACCAGCAATTCAGCATTCACACTTTTGCCTGCCTGCAGTTGGTTTATATAGAACAGGGCAGAATAGTAAGCAAAAAGAGTTGAAAAGATTGTAAATAAAAAAAAAAGTAGGACATTCACCATGCTTCATGTAAGCAACTTGCACATCCTTGAGTATGAGTCCACAGATGTGCCCTACAATTCCAGCAGGCATTCTAATCCTTTCCAGAAGCAGGGTCATCTTTTGTGATACAGTTCAGTGAAACCTTGTATCCTTAGATGCCTCACTCTTCTCAAGAAATGAATTTACCACTGAAAGCACTTCTTCACAATAGCAAATAAATGGTAGGTTTTGTGGATAAAAGAATGAGGTGAATAATGGTCCATTCCATCCTTCCAAAAGGTAAGCAGGTATGTTAACTCATTTCATGGTCACTTTCCATGAAAGTGATTTCTAGGCTTGAGTCTCAAAGCACCATTTTCCTGGGATGTCACTTCAGTGTTCACAGAGCCTCAGCTTCATGGTTTGTAACTGCTTCAGAGTCAGAATGCAACTCTCATAGGAGTGACTTATTGATGTCCTTCCCCAAACTTTCTTTTCTACAGGTGTTTTTTAAAGTGCTTCATTTAACATCCTCAAAAGTGAGAAACCTGCTACATTTTCTAGTCCTTCCTCTATAGAGAAGGCAAGGTGATGTTCCCAAAGATGACTACAATCTATATCTGGGAATCTGTATGTAATATAGGTAGAAGGAGAAAATAGTAATTAAAGTTGCAGCAATAATTAAGGTTTGCAAGCCACTAATTTTGCAATAAGGAGATTTATCTAGGATTATTCAAGAGACCCAAAATTATCAAAAGAATTCTTAAAAGTGGAAGAAGCCAACAGAAGCATCAAAATCAGAGTGTTGTGAGCAAACCTAGATCAACAAGGCTGGTTTAAAAACAAAGGCAAGGCCACAAGCTTTTAGCATCTAAAAGCTGGTGATAGAAGAATGAACACTGATACCACCCCACATCCTCCAGAAAAAAGCAGAACTCTGTAGATAATTTGATAGATAGGCAATTTATGTATGGTTTCAGACATCTAAAACTATAAAATAATGGATTCATGGTATTAAAGTTTCAGGTTTGTTGCAAAGGAATAAATCTTGCCTTGCATCTCATCTCTGTTTTTAAAGTCTTACCCAACTTTCTCCAAACTATACCTTCAACTTTAAGACCCCTAACTTCTTAAACCATAGGCCCAAGAGTTTCTCCAAACTACACCTTCAACTTTAAGACTCCTAAATTCTTAAGCCACAGGCCCAAGAAATGAGACCATTTGCCATTCTTTGAAATTGGCTTTTGTTTTCCTTCCTAGCATAAATCATTTTCCTTAAATAATTTTTCTTTTGGTTTCATGTTAGGTGGTGTTTGTTTGTTTGTTTGTTTGTTGTCTCTGTGGGAGTATTAGATGAGGATAAAATCTGTCAGAGGTTAAAAGCATCCTGGCCACTATTGTATTTGCAAATTTCATATTAAATAACAAAGGAATGTTTTAAAAGGCAGCTCTAATAAACAATGTGACAGGAGTTAAGTATTTACACTTAATATTTATAAAGTAACTTTTTAAGCTGAAAAATGCAAAAAGACATAATTATCCTACTCAGCAAATCACTAAAATATTTCCTGTAAAATATTTCTTCCTACACAACAGAATAACAAGGCAAAAGTTTAAATTATGTGACTCATCCTATTCTTTCAATGTATTCTAAATCATTCAAGGATGAAATAGGTATGCATGAGGTCAGACATGAGTGTATGTGTGTGTGTGCGCACACACACACACACACACACACACACACACACACACACAAGCTTCCTTTGAAGAACACATTCACAATCTCAAATGTAGGATGTAGGCTTCTTATGGATGTGTGACTTGAACCAAATGACCAACATACCCTCACAGGTGATAAAACCTTAGTGGAACAGTACATACTTCATAGAATCAAGGCAAATGAATTAACAAAGGGATAAAGAGCTAGCGGGGAGGGCTGGAAGGATAACAGAAATCTTGGCACAAGATGATGGTTAAAGTGATTGATACAGTTGGCTAGCTGCCCTAACAGCATAGTTACTGCTCCCTCTATGTTCTAGGCACCTTCCTTGTACAGTACTTTTACATTTAAGGCTCATTTATTCCACAAAAAGAACTGTCCTGGGGTGGGGTGTTTGTCCTTTGTTTATGGCTTAGGCTATGGGAGAAAACAGAGAAGGGGAAATTTTTCAGTACAAGAGGCATGGCACAGGGACTTCTGCTACAGGGTTTGGCATTAAGAAAGAGGTTTGGGGAACCATAGGATAGATACTATCAATGATCAACCCATGGCCTTTTGTACCTATTGTACTCATCTTTTTTATTCTCCTTTGAGGTAAAAGGCAAACACATAATATTGACCTGGGAAGTAAATACAGACAAAGGATATAAACTCCAAGCCCACACTATCAAAACACTTGACATCATGTTAGAGTTTCACAATGGTATTTTCTGAAGCCCCTCAGGATCTTTACTTTTATGCAGTTAACATAACATAGACATCGAAGAAACATCTAGTATCCCTAGCACCATTCATTGCAAAGTTCAATCCATGACCAAACTCAGTCGACCATGCAAGTTTCACTTTCATGATTAAAGAGTTATACTGGGCATGCTAAGAAGATGGCTCAGTGTGTAAAGGCACCTCCTGCCACCCTTAAAAACCTAAGTCTGATCCTCATAACCTGCATGGTAAAAGAAAAAGCTTTTCTTTGACCTTCACAGACATGCCAGAGCACGCATGGGTGAATGTGGACTCACATGCACACATGCACATGCAAACACACACATGCACAAATAGATTTAATTTTAAATGTTAATTTAAAATAATCAGACTAGAATTAGGCACCTACAGAGATGATATCTTCTTTTCCCACCTACCCATATTCTGTCTCAGGTTTGCATACTGAATGAAACATAATTGTTATTCGTTGTTATCCTAATTTGGAATATAGAGAGAAGATCACACATGTAATGCATGAATAATTTTACTTTCAGTCTCTCAGTAAACAGCTGTGAATATTGCCACAATCTCTCTCAGTAAACAGCTGTGAATATTGCCACAATCAGATAAATAAATGGGGTGCTGGATCAAGGAACAAACTGGAAAAACCAACCCTGATTTACTTGTGATTGATTGTTAATACCAGGTGTTTCTCACCCACTTCTCAGATGATTCCCAAGGTATGTCATCTGGTTCTTTGCCAAATATCCTCTAGACTAGGGGAAATTAAGGTTTATATTTACCAAAATACAACCCAGATAAGAAAGACTCAGTGGTTCTCAGCTTTCCTAATGCTGCAACCCTTTAATATAGTTCCTCATGTTATGGTGGTGACTCTCAACCATAAAATTATTTTTGTTGCTATGTCATAACTGTAATTTTGCTACTGTTATGAATTGTAATGTAAATATCTGATATAACCACTACTGCTTTAATATAATAGAAAGCTATTCCAAGACTCATAAAAATGGTTTCATAAAAGTTAGCTCTTAAAAGAATTGTGAACAACAAACAACACTAAAAATGGCACAAAGAAATTGTATTATTTGTTTCAGAAACGTGCTCCACATTTCTCATCCTCATCACCTGGCAGAATTAAAAGTTAAGCTGACTTACTGATGTTAGGGCTTTGGGTATGTCATTATTTTGATTACAGAGCTATAGGCGCAATAGCTTTTGACGATCGTGGAATGGTGTTTCTATCATGGATCAGAAGAATATAGACTCTGAAAGGCTCAAAATGACTGATGAGAAACACTGGGAATCAATGTGAGATTTTAAGATTACAACAGTCTGAGCTCAGAAGGACCTTCCTCTCATTCATAGAAATGTTCTAAACCAGAAAATTATATAATAACTTCCATAGAAACTGGTCCCTGTATGCCAGTTAATTCACTAAGGATATAAATTTTAAATGACACAATAAAAACATGCAATTTCCGCATATTCTTTACTTAACTTAGTATTTAACATTCAGGTATAAAAGTCACCAAATTAACAAACTACCCAAGGTCTACTTTAGTTATTATTACCCTGGCAGGGGAGCCAAAAAGGGACAATGAAAGCAGTTTTTATAGAAAGAAAGGAGATTTCCTTGGATTTGAAGCAATTTTGCAAGACTGGGAATGGGAGATACGATATTTGGCAATTTCACACTCCTATTATGGCATAGATCAGTACACAGATAAAACAGATTTTCCATATAAATACTGCAATGAGGAGGAACCTGTGGGAAAAGGATGATCAAGTGACATCGCACAAGTAATGAACATTATTCTACAATTACAATATCACTACATGTGCCCTTAGAGTGTCAGCACATCCAAATTCATTTAATTGGTAACAGACAAGTATGGATTTCTGCCAAACAAATTGGAGAGGTCCAGAATGACTGAACGAAGCAAAGATGACAAGCAGATTAGCATCAAGATGCTAGCCTGGAGTTTACAAACAAGCAATTAGTACATTTAGAACAATTTCTAATTTCTTATTTGTTTTTACATAGGAGAAATCAGGTTGCAATTGAAATCATTTTGCCTGACATGAGAACTAGGGAGGATTTAATGTCACCAAATGCTCACCTGGTGAAATTCATGCAAATCAAATCAAACTATTAAGCAACCATTTCTCTGTACTTCCACATCTGCCTGTAACACACACACATTTAGTAATTGGATCTCTAGGACATCCTTTAAAATAATCACACACTTGCCTGACCATGCAACCTGACTAACAATGAATGAACATTCCTGAAAAGAATCATTTGGAAGCATGGCAGATGTCTGTGGGGATATGAAGGTTTTAATGATCAAAATTAAGAGGAAATAGGAGCTGGGTCACACAGTCTGATTATTTTAATTGAAACCCAGTCTTCCAAATTTTAATGAAATGCTTAAATACTCCTGGAAGTTCATCTACACACGTAGGCAAGCAAAAGACACTCGTGGCAGTGAAAAAGAGCAATCTCTGTCTCACTATGTTAACAGCTAAGAAAACCCCTAGAAAGCCTTGATCGTGCCATGCAATCCATTCTGGTAAGCAGGCTGAAAACAAAAAACGGTTAAGAGCCCTTTGAGCACCACTCAAGGTTCTGACAGACAGATCCCCTTGAATACCCACCAACGGACTGCACACTAGTTCTCTTTGAAGAAACATCGCTGTAGGTAGAGGATGGGCTTCCACAAAATGATAGGCAGGCCACTAAGACCAGGTGGTGGGTGGCAGGCAGAGCTGGAGCAGTCCTGTGTGTGTGTCTGTGTGAGAGTCGACAGTGAAATACAACAGGAAAATCGGTCCAACAATTCCAGGAAGGCCAGCTCCACCTCATCCACTCCGCCAGGGTTGCCTGAGTTGAAGAAATCAACTGCCTTTTCCAGGGCCCCCACTGTGACTTCCCTGTCCCCTAGCCCAGTCAGTGCTCAGCTGAAACAAAATGAAAAGGCAGCTCAGGTCAGGCTAACACCCACTGCCTTGACAAGAAGCATGATGACTTGGCACTAAGATAGGCACTCTTCCTGCTTACAGGGACCAACAGTGGTTCAGATGACTGCATGGTGTCTGAAGTCAGAAGCAAACATATCAGCTCTCCATACTGCATGCAAGACAAAGGAGAAGCTGGAGGCTTACTCTGGTGGTGCTGTGTGCAACTTGCAGCACCTGCTTTAATGGGACTACAACACTTCATAGTGATCCAGCTAGGGGTCAGAAACTTGACATTTCCTATACCTTGGGTCCTTTTAACACCCTACTGAGCACATTATTTCATTATGTTCTGGAGGCTGGTTCATCTTAAAAATAATATGTTCATTATTTTGTTCTTTAGCTTCATAATTCAAGTTTAATTTCTAAAAGAAGTTACTTTTCAGTTTACATTAGGAAAAACAATATCTTGTATGAATACAATAAACCATTCATATTTTTTTCAAAAAGACCTGTACATTACAATGATCATCTTAATATACAACATATATGTATAAATTATATACATATATCATTCATCACACGCATAATCGCTCAAAAGAATCCTATGTGTAAATAGTCTTCTGTGGCTTTCCATGGGGAGTGGTTTCAGAGTACTCCCACTAAAAATATTAATACCCATGGATGCTCAAGTTTGTTATACAAAATGACATGATATTTGTAATATATATATATATATATACATCCCCTCACATATTTAAAATCACCCCAGAATTACCTATAATATCTAACACATTGCTATGATAAACTACATTGGAAAAAGTGACAAGAGCAGTCTATACATATGCAGTACAGACAAAACGCATTTCACATGTTTTACATTTGGACTGGGTTGAATCTATGAATATAGAACTCACAGCTTGTTGATTCTATATGCATCTA
This sequence comes from Grammomys surdaster, assembly GCF_004785775.1. Classification (NCBI taxonomy): domain Eukaryota; kingdom Metazoa; phylum Chordata; class Mammalia; order Rodentia; family Muridae; genus Grammomys; species Grammomys surdaster. Next base: position 7,796,889 of record NW_021604589.1, on the reverse strand, counting down.
ATATACTACATACAAATATAGTATCACATGTATATACAGACTACCATAAAATTCCATAAATTGGCCCCAAACTTGATGTTACTCTCCAGAGCTGATCTCCAGAATGGCAACAAAAGGGTGTACTGGAAATGGAAAGTAATCCTTTAAAATGAAGAAAGGGAAGTAGATTTTCCAAGAAAAGAAGAAAATTTGTCCTGCACTGCAGTTATTTGAAGGATATGGCTTATCATAATATAAGACAAGAAACTGCAACTAAAGTACTTCACCAGGAAAGTGTGAAAACAATTCTGCATGATCCAGTTTATCCTGTAGACAGTTGGGCTCCAGCAAAGGTGATTAAAGAGCATGAAAGATAAAGGGAAAGCTGGAGGCTTACTCTGGTTGTGCAGTGTGCAAGCTGCAGCACCGACTTTTATGGCATTACAACACTTCATGGTGAACCAGAACACATTTCATAGGACAAAAAATGCACTGTATGATGTTCTTGCCCGATGTCTCCCCAAATCATACTTTTACTTACCTATTAACAATACAGGCATCAGTCAATATTAAAACAGAGATGATTTCCGGAAGACATTTATTTGGTCCACCGAAGACACACATTTATATTATCAAATGGAAAGTTAAATAAATTTTTATCAAAAATTTTTTAAATAGCCTCTGTGAACATAATATTAAAATTAACATTTATAAGACAGATTTAACTTGTCTGTATTATGGCACTGTGATGGGAAAATCGGCCTGAATGGCTCAAGTTGAAACATCAGGAAACAAAAAATTTACTCCACCCATGAAAAGACAATGGTAAACAACAACAAAGTATTATGTAATATTTTCAAGTTCATAACATGTTAGCCTTTAGTTGAGATTTCTAACAATCAAAGGGTCTCAAAAATATTTCATGTTTTATATATTATGGTTTAATTTAAGAAACAAAGCATCCTGGGTGTTTTCTCTCTTTTTTTTTTCTTTTAAAAACAAATAAACAAGCCTAGTCTTGCTTTGTAGTCAAGGCTGGCCTGGAATTTATGATCTCAATTCCTCCGCCTTCAAGCACTAGGATTAAAAGTGTGTTACCATGTCCAGCTAAATCAATTCAGTTTTAAAGGCAAATCAAATATATTTTATATTACATTGTAAATGACTGATGTTTTCTACTCTAGACTTTTCTGGATTTCATACAGGAGTTTGTGTCTGACAATAGTAACAGGCTACAGAGAGAAAGAAGACAGAGAGGTCATATCTCAACTTGTCTCATAGCAGGAGATCTATGATTGGATCTTCAGATTAGTGGAGTCACATAATGGTGGTGGCAAAAATCAAAGCTAATTTCTTTATAACCACCCACAGGTGAAGAAAACATAATCCTCCCTTCCTTGAGTGTTTTTCCATGCATACTTATATTTGAACAGATATTTATACATATATCCATAAAACTCTAAGTCTATAAAATCCTGGGTGTACATATAATGGAATCAGTATTTGTATATATGTATATAGTATATGTATTCACACACATACATACATATACAAAAGCACCCTTTAAAAATTACTTGAAGTTGTTAACAACATTCATTCTCTGCAAGTCTCTCAGTTTGTTCATCCCCACTACATTACAGAAACTCTTTCCTCTGTGCAAAGACAGAAACCTGTAGGTAATGATTATTTATCCAAGAATGTCCCTTGGCTCAAATCTGTCAAAATTACTTTGAAAATAGTAAGATGTGATCTATTTTCTTAAAGACACTTGAATTGATTTTTGCAAATGGATTGAATCATGGAAAAGTCCTTACTACTTGGAGACAAGTTTATTTATTTTTTATTTCGCCTATATAATATTCCTCTAGGATGCTGACTTCTTCCTTGTTACCCCCTAAAATGTTCAGATTGTTTTGTGAACACTGGACAGGTTAAGTTGTTCAACAGCAAAGAACATATCTTATTGTCATGCTCACACACATAATGAAGACTACAAGTAACTAATCCCTATTGTATGAGCAGATGGGGAAAGAATCTAATATAATAATATCTTTTATACACACACACACACACACACACACACACACACACACACAAATAGTGCTTTTCTGAGTAGGTAAATATGGCTCAGCCAGTAGGCACTTGCTGCTATATCTGAAGATTTGAGTTTAATCCTGGTGTCTACATGGTAGAAAGAGAGAACTGACTCCTGGAAGTTGTCCCCTGATCTCCTTGACCTGCACCAAGGCACATGAGTGCCCATCTTCATCATATGTACTCGTACATACACACACACACACACACACACACACACACACACACACACACACACAGAGAGAGAGAGAGAGAGAGAGAGAGAGAGAGAGAGAGAGAGAGAGTAATTATAAAAAGAAAACCACTTTACCCATTCAACTTCAAAGTATTCAACACACGAAGTACCCATATGCCAAGTATCCTGAAGTTAGTTTGTGATCTTAAAAAATAAAGAAAACTAACCTTATTCACATCTCCTGGTTAACTATTATGAACATTTCCTGTGATCACTGAAGCCCTACAGTCAGAGATGAAGCTCCCATCCCCCACACATCCCTCTATTTTTTAAGGCAACCAAAAGAGGAGTGATTCTTTTGTTCTCAATTGTTATTGTAAAGCACCACATGAAAGCTGGAGAATGATGGGAACATGGCAATGAAAAGGGCAACAGCTCTGATGAATGAAAACAGGATATTAAGAACAGCATCAGGACTGTCTGTCCAGAACAAAAGCAAGAGGGAGACTTTTCAGAGAAATTTGAGCAAAAACACTTTTTTTCCCACATTGAAATGCCAGTGGATAAACTATAATTTTTCAGGGAATCATAGATGTTTACATCTGGGGCAATAAAATTGAGTTACCATTAAAATACACACATAGAGATTCGTTTTAAAGTATCATAAAATTAAAGCAGCTTCCAAATCTCATAAAATCCCCTTCCTTTGAAACCATATTCTACTTCCTGCAATTTCTAGATCTGTTTTTGCCCTTTCTAAAACAAGATGCTGGCTTTACCAAATAGCTGACAGTTAAGGAAATTAAAATTTTTGCCAAATGACTGTCTCTTCACAGTATGTTCTTAACTTTGTGTTTATGTATTTCTCTCTCTCTCTCTCTCTCTCTCTCTCTCTCTCTCTCTCTCTCTCTCTCTCTCTCTGTGTGTGTGTGTGTGTGTGTGTGTGTGTGTGTGTGTGTGTGTGTACATGGACATTAGAGTATGTGTACTGGGCATATGAGTGTATCCATATATGTATGTATGTGAGTACATGTGGAGGACAGATGTTGATTTTTGACATCTTTAATCATTCTCTACCTTATTTAATTTTTATTTCGATGAAATGTCTCTCGGTTAACATGGAGCTTACTGGCTGGTCATTTAGCTCTAAGGATTCACTTGTGTTTGTCTAAACAGCACTGGGATTATAGATGCCTTTTTATGTTGTTTCTGGGAATCCAAACTCAGATCATCATACTTACCAGGCAAAGATTTTGACAACTGAGCCATATCCCCAAGCCCTCTTAACTTAAACTTTACACATACCCCTTTAGAATTCCCTTGGAAACTGAGTAATGAGCACTATATTGAGAAACAATCAAAGCAACTAAAACAGTATGCTGTTTTGCAGTGAAAATTTTCTAGAACTGTCAATGTGATGACTTATTTAGTAAGTCATAATTTGAGTTCAAATAACTTATTGAACTTAACATATTATTCATTATTATTGCCACTGTAGTTTCTAAGCTAAATGAAATGTCAGTGTTGCATGGCATTAGCAATTTCCAACTTTTTTCACTTGTCTAGATTCTGCTGCTGTTCACCTTGTTTTTCTTTCCCACACTGCCCTTGCTGTTTCAGATAGAACTGAGAAACTGCTTTGTCTTTGTTGTGCTGTCAGAAATCTTGGGACTAACCCTTAAACTTAGAGGACCCAAGTGCTCTAAGTCTTTTGAGTCAATCCTATCAATGTGATGCCATACAAAAGAATGGATACCTTGAAAGCAGAAAACCCTGAGTTTAAACCTGGACTCTGGCATTTCCTTGCAAAGGCAGACAAAGACCTGATACTCTACATCTCGTAAGCAGACAGTTTCCTACTTTATTAAATGAGGGTGAGAGAACTGTCACAATCTGTCGAGGATCAAGCAAGGTCATTTTTTTTTATCCTTTGTTCCTTCTTGTCCTTAATTAATTCTCAAATTCATCACTAAATAATTTCAGTATCTGTATTTTTTCCTTAGGAACTTTTTCAAGCTATTTGGGAAGCAGGAAGGATACCAATCCACTTAGTCTGAGATTAATAATTTAACTAACATTTCTTCTTAAAAACAACTTATTTTAAGTATTTATTGTTTGTGGTTATACCATAGCAGGAGGGTTGTCTGAGGAGACTAGAAGCAGCCAGTAGTTGAGTCCCCTGGAACTGGAGTTATAGGCAAATGTGAATTGCTAGGAGTAGGTGCTGAGATCCAAATTTGGGTCCTCTGGAAAGGCAGGGAGAGTTCCTAACATCACTCCAACCCCTGAATTAACATTTCTGTTTTTAACAAAAATGACCATTTAATAATAGTTTTATGTAGACAATTTTGTATATATCCTAAACTTCAGTAGGCCTCTGTGGTCATTACGATGGTATCTCCCACAAAGAACCCAAATTCTTTTGGGTTCTTTGAGTGGGAACTCTGTTTCCCACTCAAAGTCACCTTCCCTTTGTATATCCACTGCTAAAGGTTTCACGTTAAGGGAAACAAGAGACCTAGCATGGGTAGTACCCATGAGCCTAGTGACAGCAGAGAAATATCAGACTTTTTCTCTTCATAAACTAATCTGTCGGCCTTCAGGTTACATGAATATATAAACAGATTAAATATAGTAACTCTCAAGAGTTACACAAATCTGAGCAATCTGTGTAGACTTATTTGTCAGCAGACATGGTTCCTGTCTCCATATGTGGGGCAGACTAACAGTGGCAAATAGTTCCTGTCTCTACCTGTGGGTAGCAAATAGAAATCAGGTTATCAGTGGACTTTCTAGCAGATACAGTATAGGCAGACTGTCACCTGGCCTTAAATGATACTTAAGTCAAGGAAGTCCACAGGTAAAATAAGTTTGTAAGGAAGGAATCAGATTTTTACCACCCCTTAGAGTCAGCTGCAAACACAGGAAAACTAACATAGGTCAAGGAAATCCTACTCATAGATTTAGGCCAAATAATCAAAAGCAGTTAAAAGCCATTCCTTCATGGTCTCAAATAAGCCTGGACCTAGTCTAAAACATCAGCTCTCTACTTTGTACCAAAGTAGTTTGAAGTCTATGGGGAAAGGGGATGGGGAGATGGTTAAATGGGTAGGAGTACCTGCTATGGAAAGAAGACATGAGTTCAAATTCCCAGCATTCACATAAAATCTACATATGGCCACAAATGTTTGTCACCCTGTGTTTGGAGATGGAGAAAAGTCTATGACTGAGTTTCAGTAGCCAGTCAGCCAGCCTAGCCAAACAGCAAGCTCCGGGTTCAGTGAGAGACTCTTTTCAACCAATAAGATTGAAACGGATAGAGGAAGATACCTAAGATACGCTCTGGCCTCTATATGCATGTATATGCATATGTACAACTACTCATATATACCACACACAAGTATGTGGGAGAGTAGCCTGATTCTCTAAACATTTTTAATTGTAAGCTTCCTTGTTTTGGAATAAAAAGCAGATAAAACTCAGCTATTTTATTCTATAAGGATTTGGATTTTTTGTTTTGTTTGTCTTGCCAGCTTTCAGGAGCAGCTCTAGTCACTAGCAATATAGTAGTAAGTATGAGAATAAGGGCTAGCCCTTAGAGAACTTACATTATAATGATGAAAATATAAAAGAAATAGTTTGCAATAGTAATTCTTTTAAAGACTCATATAAAATGAAAAAAGTTAAGGAGATTGTACAAAACAACATTGGCAGGTGTACATGGACTATTTTAGCAAAAGAGATACTTCAACTCTTATCTGGGTGTTCTTTCATGACATTCTGGCTATCCTCTTGCCAATAAAAAAAAAGCAAAAGCATCTTAATTTTAGATTTGGTCACACATGTTCAAGGCAAAATGACTATAGACATATTTTAATTTTAGTACAAAACTTCCCAGCATTTAGGCAGAGAGTTATAATTTCAGGCCCCCAATTATTAACTGCTTAGTTTCAGATTAACGGCTTGGTTTTATATACCAAGCATAAATTTCTTTCTCAAGGGCATTAAAGTCAAGCCTTTACAATTTGTTGTTTGAAAAGGCAAGATGATTGAGTTATTTCAAAACAGTGACCTCTTGATTTACTTATTTCAGCAATGTGCTTTGACAGGATAGCCTAGAGACTAAGTGGGCCAAGAAAAGCAGCTGATTGGGCATGGTATAAAGAACAAAAATATATTTGTTACTATTCCATAGCATAGCCTGGACAGTGTAGATCAAGACACACACAAGTGATAACCCTAGCTCTCTCTGTTTTCAAAATTGTACCTAGAAGAGAGAAACAATATGTTCTTAGACAGCAGTAGTGAACATAAGGCCAAAACCACTTGTATAAGCCCCCATTTGTAACACCAGAACACCTCTCAACACTACTGGATTGGGAATTCAATTTCCAGCAAATGAATTTTGTGAACACATTTTAAGCACAGCATATAGTACTCAGAATTTATACCTGGATGTATGTTTGATCTTAGAATGCTAACTCAAAACTTAAAATGTCAGAAACAATATAACTATAGTTATAGGGAAGAGAAATGCAGGAAGTGAGAAGAGTTCTGGGGGAAGTGAACATCTGGGACCACAGATTCAAGATTAGTGAGTGTCAAAGATGAATTACAACTGGAAGGTCCTGTTGTCTGATAATTCCTGTCCGTATCTGTTTGACAATGCAAGAAGTGGCAAGTAGTATCGTAAAATAACATCCATTCCTGGTTATACAAGAAAAAAATTGTAACCAAGCATAGTTTTGGAGATTACCTTAGTAAGAATCATCTAGAAGGAATGAGACCCCAAAGGCATTCATTAAGGGAGGAAAAAAGAGTTATCATTGCATCAACAGCATAGGCTCAAGGAATGCGTGGGAAGGTTGAGAGAGCCCCTACATTGAGGCAAGTGACAAGATTCACTTAATTATTTTTCTCTTTTGGTATGTACATATAGTGGTCTGCATACATGTATATATACACATTCACCTATATGTGTAGGTGTGTGTGTACACGCATGTGCATATGTAAGCCAGAGGTTGACGTCTTCCTAGATTGCACTCCACTTTAATTATTAAGGCAGAATTTCCCACTGAACTCCGGTTCATCAATCAGCTATATTAGCTAGCTAGGCCAGATTGTCTCAAGACCTGCCTCTCAAGTGTTGGGATTACAGGTGGCCACCACACTTGCTGTCCTTTCTGTGGGTTCCACAGATCCGTACTCTGGTCTTCATGCTCTCATTTACCCACTGAGCTATCTTTCTAGTTCCAGTGTTAAGGTTTAGGGCAGAGTATTGTGTGTTTTAAAACAAGCAGTTTTCTGAGAGTGAATTAGCTCCAATAAAAGATAATTTTGGACTAAAACCCAAGATCCAAATTGTTTTAGAGAGATGAAATACTTGTGAAAAAAAACAAAAAAAACCAAACGAACAAAAAGAAAAAAACATTCTTTTTTAAAAAACAAACTGTAGGACTGGGGATGTAGAGTTGAATGATAGAGCGCTTGCCTAGCATATATAAGTTCCTGGTTTTCATACCAAGTACCACAAAAAATAATGGTAATCTATAAGGATAAATTCTACAACCATCAAGAGAATCCTAATAACTTTTAAAACATACTCCTATGGCAGAGTAAGCTGGGTTTTTTCTGGTATTATCATATTATTTCCTTGGTAAGTGTCTAAGAACTATTTACAAGTATTATTTGTAAAACATAAAAACACGACATTGTTTTAGAATTCATACCCAAAGGTATGATCTTGGGGATTTAGTTTATGATCTTTGTGTTGTTACTTTGTTTTTTTAGTTTAACAATTGTTTAGGACTTACAGAAAAACCCTTTGTTTTTAAGCATTTTATCCTTTCATTTAGATTCAATCTAAGTGAGCATTTCTTCACATATACTTTATCCTTTCATTCCATCAAGACTGATAAGAGTGTGGCTCCTTAAATTAAAAAAGGGGGAATTGAAAGGCCTTAGTACTTGAAATGTAATCTATGGTTTACAAATTCATTTACAAAACGTCTGGCTCTAATAACAGTGAACTTTCAAGGTGACAAAGCTGTACAATGGTGGAGCTATATTTATTGTTTAAAAAAATATGAATGTTAGCTGGAGAAAATATGAAACGATTACATTGCATTGTGGAAAAACTATTTTAATGCTTGATTTATCATCTTTATAGTAAAAACTTGATCAGTTATCTCTTGTTAAGCAGCTGCTTTAGCTTGTCGTTCTTTAAGTGAACAGGAGCACTTGATTCAAGGCATAGATCCAAACATTTCTGTGGACAACCTAAATCTCTGTACTTTCCATTCTAAATTCCTCCAAGTTACTCTCTATTTTAAATAGATGCAAATATTTAGTTTTGCAACTTCAGTCATTTTCTTCATTGGAAAAGAGACTGGGAAATTACTCACTCCTGGAGTGCTGGGCAAAGGACACTAGAGGATGGTAGGAATGCTGGTGACTTCCCTGAAGGGAGCTTTGTTGTGCTTGAACCACTGCCAGTTAACCTCCCCCAACAACATAAACTGCCAAAACATCAGTAGTCCAAAGAGGGGCGCTCAGGTCCTGCTTCCCGCCCTCTGACTATCAGCATCCAGAAGCAATTCTTTGCATGGGTGCTTCTTCATCCTGATCCTGAGTGGCAGCTCTGAGGATTAAACTGGGGTCCTTTGGAGCAGTTCCTTTATGCACATTAGCCCCCTGGGGTGATGAACTCCAAAACCTCTATTTTCTATCCCTGGCTCTACCCTGCTCTCACAAAACCCTAGTTAGCCACTGTGCTGCACAGCCTTTCTTGGATTGTAGGCTATCAAAAGAAAACAAAACAAAACACCAGACCCTACAACAATATGATGGATATGGTAATGAGGGTCTTTAGGGTAGTGGGCAAATTCCAAGATCCTTTAGAGCTGAGACTTGGAGACCCATTTTCTCCTTTATCATTGAGACTTCGTATTCTCATCAGCAGAATCTTGCTTACAATAGCACAAATGATCATTTGCCTGAATAAAAATCCTGTGTGTGTGTGTGTGTGTGTGTGTGTGTGCACGTGTGCGAGAGAGAGAGAGAGAGAGAGAGAGAGAGAGAGAGAGAGAGAGAGAGAGAGAGAGAACGTGTGTGTGTTTGTTTGAGTAGTGTGTGCAGCCATTAAAGAGAAGTCTGTCAAAATTGCAAAATAAAAATCAAATAAAAATCAATAAAATAAAAATCATATGAGTTTTTCCTTAATTAGGCAGGCAGAATCTCCTGCTTAGTGACTGTAAAGAAAAAGAAGAAAGAAAGAAGGAAGAAAAGAAAGGAAAGGAAAAAAGAAGGAAAGAAAGACAGTGAAAACAAAAGCAAAAGAAGGATACCATCTGGCCTCTTTCTGGACTACTTTGGAGCTTTTTTGATTCACTTCCTTGTTATCTTTGTGAAAACATTGTTCTGTTACATAGAAATTATTTGTCCTGTGGGTTGTGGTGCAGTGCCTTCTCTGCCAAACTTTAACAATGTACAAGAAAACACGGCTATATTTCTAGAAAAATACTTGTGATTCTAAACCACAGATCTGAAGGGGAAAGTGACTGGGAAGAAGAAATTGGAAGCCATATCATTATGAGAGCATTGACTACTAGTGTGTCTTTAAATGCCTCATATGCAAACATGTTTTTGTGCATACATGCTCTCTCCTGTGCATACATGTTCTCCTTCGCAAGCAGTCCATATACACATATATTTGTTGTAATCATTAGTATCCAAAATAAAAGGTACTACAGATCTTGCTCATTCAAGGCAATTACTTTGATAATATGTCAGAAGACAGAATTAATTTCTGTATGGGAATTAAGATAACAATAAAAATATGAGACTCCTCATTTGGTTGAAATTCTCTGGAAATTTAAGAGTTCTGGTTAATTTAATTTTCTGGTTAACTGAACCTCAAATACGAAACCTTTTGTTTTTTTTTTTTAAATCTTCACTGCAATGTGTCTAAAACTCCAGAGTCCATTCACTTTTGCTTATGTAGCTTAAAATCAAGTGCTGGGTCTCATTTAAAGGTTCTTAGTAATTCCAAATCTTATTTTCCTTTTAGATCAATATTTTTTTCCATTTCATCACAAAGAGAGAGATCAGAGCTTGGCTTGGATGTCCATGTTCATTTTCACATTAATCATACAATCACCTTCTTTATATGTCACAAGTGCCTCAGGAAAGTATAACAAAAATTGTAAGGAATAAAATGGTTCATTTTTTGGACAAAATTAAGGTGAGGTTAAGCTTTTCAATGTCCACATATTAAAGGAAATTAGTAAAATTGTCTTCTCTATATAATGCTAAGTATTTAATAAAATATTTTAATATAATATTTCAATCAATTTTGTTAGTACAAATTAAAAGACTAATACTGAAACATCTTTAAATATGATTAAAGAGTAACATATATATATATATATATATATATATATATATATATATATA